>NW_028274812.1:70762320-71063911 GCF_037043125.1 Eumetopias jubatus
TCTAAAATCTTCCTAGTGTGCTATTCAGATGGAAACAACCACCAAGCACTCAAGCTAATGGCCAAGGTCATATTTCCAGCTAGGCGGCGATGCAGCTGTGTCCAGTGCCCTAGGCAGGACTTGAAAGAACCCTGTTTGTCTCCCCATTGCCAGTGTGGGGGAGTGCCCCTCCCCCCACCCCAGGTCTGCTTTGAACAGTGCTCCAAAGGAAGCTCCCCCTTGCACAGTGAATGCTAAACAACTCCTTCCTTTCCCCCTTGAGGCTTAACTCAAAGAACATTTTTCATTATGACTTTTCTAAGAATTTAGGGAGAACAAAATTTGGATTTTATCAGAACATTGAAAGCTCCGGATAATGGGGATCATGGCTGTATTTATATATAATTGCGTCCTGAATTACTGTCTCTAGAGTTCAAAATCGTCTGGAAAGTGCCAACCCTTGGTTTCACAGTGCTGAGCTATCATCTGAGCTAAGAATGGAACTCAGGTCTCTTAACTTCCCAGCCACCTATTAGAACACTGTGCCTCTCAATTGTGTCTTAAATTAGGCACATAAATTAATTCACTCACACTCTTCCTGCCTACCAAGTTTCTGCAGAGGAACTTATCAGCGCTACAACGCTACAGTTGGGAGAATTTCCTCAGCTCTAGAGTTAGACTCCCACAGACTGCGGGAGTGGGAGAAGCTCAGCTTGAAAAGCTCAAGTCTCCTTGAATCTCCTCAGAGCTGCACCATCCCCTCCGCCCTCCTCCCTCATCAGTCAGCGTGAAACAAAGGAAATCCTTCTCGTCCCAGGCCAAACTTCATCAGGGGAATTACGCGTTTAGTGTGAGAAACCCTTAGTCCAGCAAGATTCTACAAGTGTGGAGAGGAAACTGCGTGGGCACTACTGTGCACTGCTCTTCGCCCTCCATGGAATTCTAAATGGGGGCTCTGCTTCCTTCACCAGGCCTGTCCCCCCACTGCCTCCATCTGCAGGAGTGAAGAGCAGGGCCTAATGAATTAGCAAACTGCTTGGCACAGGGCTCTGACCTGAGAGCTGAGAGGGGCTGCGCGGTGTAGGGGGGCGGGCAAAGTGCCTTTTATTTTTAATGGGTTCTTGCCTCTCTTTTAAATGTTTTCTTCTTTTTGGGCACTTGAAGCTCTAGTGCCTGTGGAGTGGGGGAGGGGAGGGGGAAAAACACACACACACAGAAACCCAAAAGGAGAATATAAATAAATATCATTTGGAATCTTGCATAATATCAGCCAATGGCAACAGCAGGTTTTTGACAGGCCTGCGAACTTCCCCAAAACAACATCCTGCCAGCCTGGCTGTGATTCAGGCATGAGTCAACGCTGTGCGATGGGCGCTGCTAGCCTGCTTCCCCAGCCCAGAACGACTCCCCCCAGACCTGGCGCTCTATTAACATTTCGAATCCAGCCTGGACTGTGTTATGAGTGGCGCTGGTCCCCCTCAAGGTAACCACGTGAGGACATCTTTTCTTCTGGCACTGGGAGTAAAGCTAGGATGCAGAAAGAAAGAGGCCTCTTCATCACAAAATGATCTTTGATAAAAAGGGGGTTGGTACACCGTTTTTTTTTTTTACAGCTGACGGGATACTTAGAGACTGGAGAAAAGCCCTATTCACCCCCCCCCCCCCCCCCGAGTCTTGTTACAATGAGGCCCCGGCCCTGCGATCTCCTTTTTTGTAATCCAAAGGAGGGATGGAGTTCGAACTGGGAGGAAGATGCCCCAGGAACCATCAGAGCCCCAAAGGCTGTGCAAATAATTTCCTACTGATATTAGGAGACTACCTACCACAGACACTTTTCTCAAAGCCTGCCTTTCACTTGGAAATTAGGACTGTGCTTCAAAGAGCAGTTCTCACTCTGTGCACAGGAAGTAGCAATCACAGGCTCCCCCCCCCCCGCCCCCCAAAACCCGCCACCTTGCTAATTAGGGATGCTGGCCTCCTTCTAAATGCCCGTGGTGCCTTCTGAGCTGAGAAAGCACAGCACAGTCGTGATTCTGCAGACGTTGACTCAGAGTAGAGCTATAAAACATGAAATTTTCTCTAAGTAAATATGGAGCCAGGAGTGAGAAATAATGGAAAGAAAACAATATTCTTTGTCAGTTCCTTCCCCCTTCCTTCTCTTTTGCTGGAGCTAAGGTGCAATTTGTAAAACCCGAATCAGGGAGACTTCTTTTTCCTTATGGGCAAGTTCCTCACTCCTTTTCTTTAACCTTTTGACCAGTTAATGAACTGTGTTACCCACGGTGCTTTTTAAAATTATTCTTCCACTGCCGAAAATACCAAGTAACTTTTGATAGTCTCACATCCATTTGAGAATCTAGAGGGGATGGTTTATGTTGTACAAGTCCTGGCTTAGCACCATAGTCTTTGCTTCTTAGGTGATGATTTATACCTGTTTTTCTGTCCATCGATAGTAGGGGGGAATATCTCCAAAAGTGATTAGCTGGCAAATTTCTTTAAATGGAGCATTCAAACCGAACCTTTAGAAATTGCAAGCATGGAAATGGAGCATCTCAATAAAGAGGATCTTTTGGAAATAGGGTTCTTGCAAATTCCGATTTTTTTTTTTTTAACAGCTTCCCTTGGCTTACACCTTGCATGTCACTTGTCTTGTGGGAACACTTGTCCCTTGCGGTAAAGCAATGACCCAGGTGTTAAAAAAGTTCTTGTAACATGGCGCTCCTGCGCGCCCAGCGACGGAGCGGAGCTGCAGGAGTGCGCTGGGAGGATTATGAGGGCTGTCAGTGGGCTCTCACTTCGGAAGCAACTTCCCTGCAAGTTATGCCCACATCTCCTGTGCCAGCCAGAGTGTGGGTGTGAATGGGCTTGCTCACAAATGCTGGCCCGAGTTTTTTGTTTTTGAAAATTTAGCCTTTGCTGTTTACTCTAGCTTCAGACATGGTATTTTTTAAAAACCACACTTGGAGTCTGCAGCATCTTTTCTCTCCTTACCAAAACTCTGCCATAACTTTGGCCGTGCAAGTTGACCCGGTTTCTCAGCAATTCATAAGCTGTGGCGATGGCAGGGATGCCCGGCTAGCAAATTCTGGCCCTCGCAGGGTCATTACTATTGGTGCGTTTCTTTACAAACTGGCTCCATCGGTTCCGGCCTCCTGTGTTAGCAGCTGCCTCCTCTTCTTGGCCTCTCGATGGCCGCAGATCTCTGCTTATCATCCATTTCCATGCTGGCTTTGTGTGCCTCTTTGTAAGCTGGGCTCGGAGGAGTTTCCACAGCATGCGCGGCATTGTCAGCGACTGGTGGATAAGCTGCCTCGCCGGCTCCAGTCGTTCTGGACCTCCTTTGTCTTGTTTCCTTTTCGATGGCCTCATTTCAGACACATTTGGACGCAGGACTCTTTTCACAAAATAAACTGCCGATATGGGTGTGCTATTGTTGCATGCCGCGGCTGCCCAATTATTATTTTTTTTAAATGTATTCGCTGCATGGGCTTATCTTGTAAACTCCTATTGGAAACCATTGCCCCCAGGGAAGGATTTGAGCATTTGGGTAATTTCCTGAAATTCTCAAGTGTATGTATTTGGAGTTTCTTTTTCCTCCCCTCCAAATGGATGCGGCCATGTCAGAGCGATCCATAAACCATATTGATTGTACAAAAGCACCGAACCGCCAATCTCGAAGCTCATTGCTCGTCCCCTGCTGCAGACCCTAATCTCTGAGAAACCCTCCCTTTTTCACAGGATGCAAAAGAAACACACCAATTGGATTCCCATTTACAGGATCAAAGCTTCAGTGATAGTCTCCCAATATTCTTGGTGTCAGCATCTGTCAGTTCTGGACTAACAGCTGGAAAATTAATTATTCTACCTATAAAACATGACTTCTCTTCCTAAGCCGGCAGAGACACGCATGAATGTAATAATGTATGTATACTCTGGACCCCAAACATGCAGTGTGCTGTTTTCCACTTGATTTGATAATCTAATACAATTAAGGTCATTAATAACTGAAGTTGTTTGGGAACTTGGTTCATTGCCCAAAATCTGTGCAAGGAAATGTCATTTAGAGATCTTTTTTCCTTTCCTTTTAGACTTTATCCTTTGAATAAATAATTCAACTTAATAACCTCTGTGATCTGTGAGGTTAATTGTCACCCAAAGAAACTTTTCTACTGGTTTAATGGAACTGATCTTTGAATACTTTTCACTGAGTTATCTGCTACTTCTTGATTTTCCTTCTTGGTCTCCTATTTCCCAATAGATGGATTATGTTCCAAAAGCCACAATCACACATCAGTGTGGCTCACATCTTGCTCATGTCTTGCAAACACAGGGGTCAAGGTTATTATCCAAAGTTCATTTTAAAAAATGACATTTGCCATGGTCCTACCCAATCATTCTTTCACATAAATTCACATTCTCACACAGCAGCTAACCTCTAACAAAAGTCCTGCATTTGAAGTAATTGAACATTAATGTGGACAGCAATAGAAATTCTATAGTTTAACCCCAAGACTGGTTGGATTCCAGGAATGGTATTTTAATGAAGGACCCACTGAATTTAGGACAGCTGCCAGGTGTTATGCTAGGCTGGTAGCTGAATCTTGGATCAAACACAACTTTGCAATGACTCATACATTTTACTAATTTGTAAGTGCAGCCTTCCTTGAAATCCCAATGTAAAGACCAGCATCCTGATCTGTAAAAGTGAATATAACCTTGAAGTCAGTGAAAATGAGGGTATTGTTCACTGAATAGAGAGTCTGTAAACTTATCACCTTTCCCCTCCCACATCTTCTAGCTTTTTATTTTCTTTGAGTTTTCCATGAGGGACTATGTGATGCCAGAAGCATAAATCTGACTTTGGAGGTTTGTATAGCAATAAACAATAAAACCTTATCTGAACAGCCAACAGAAAAAGGTTGGATGGCAAATTCATTTAGAAACAGCATCAGGCTACCCAAGTGGGCATGTGGGACTGTGCTCCGAGCCTGGCTAGGAAAGAACCATGTGTGATGGACAGTCGGGGAAGTATTCTCTCATCCTCCCTGCTCGCTTTAGAAGCTTCTAGTCTTTGAATGTTTCTTGTGGCCCATGTTTTTTTTTTTTTTAAGATTTTGTTTATTTATTTGACAGAGAGACACAGCAAGAGAGGGAACAGAAGCAGGGGGAGCAGCAGGCAGAGGGAGAAACAGGCCTCCCGCGGAGCAGGGAGCCTGATGCGGGACTCGATCCCAGGACCCTGGGATCATGACCTGAGCCGAAGGCCGACGCTAAACACTGAGCCACCCAGGCGCCCCTCTTGTGGCCCATCTTTATCCACCTCCTCACTACCCTCCACCACACCCCCCTTCCATATGGTGGCCATACCTGTTAGGACTTGTCTGGCCACTGCCGGAGGCGCCGAGTCCAGCAAACTTCCCCTTTCGTGTACCTTTCCTACCACTAACTTCTCATTTTCAACTCTTGCATATGAAAATGATCTTAGTATAAAGTTATACAGAAAAACAGGATGCAAAACTGTACTTTTGAAAAAAATCCCAAATATACAAAAAATTACTTTATTGGAAGAAAATACATCAACATATTAACACTCATATTATGAGTATTTTGATCTTTATACTTTTCTCTAGTTGCCTTTTTTTTTTTAACCTTAAACATACTTTTGTAACTGGACTGTGTCCCCCCCCCACCCCATGTATAGTATATAAGATACAGCCTGAAATACCTCCAAATCAAATTAGGGAAATAGACTTACTTAGAACACAAAGGTATAACCACAAATTACAATCTTTTGCCTGCACTTGAAAGGGCAATGAGATAACACAAATGAAGAAGTGAAACTTTTAAGGTACTGTTAGCAGTTTAACATTCTCAGTTGGTGTCAATTATGGATTTCACTCAGTAAGGTGAAAATGAGATGCCCCAGAGAGCTGGCCAGCGTCACTGGTTTTCTCCGACAAAGCAAGTGTAGGTATGTAGGTCTTGGGCAGAATCCTCCATGCGTGTTGTTGTAAAGAAACATCTCAGTGGTCACCTTGGGATTCTCTGATGAGCACATTGACTAATTAGGAACTGAAAGGGGACCTGCTGGGCAGGAGGAAAGAGAACAGAGTGGGAAGAACTGGTGCCCCAGATTCCAACTCTGCTGCTCTCCAGGAAACAGGGAAGCTGGCGGCGCTGGCGGCGGAGGACCCAAGATGCCTGCCCAACCTCGCCGAGGATCCTCACCCTGCCTGAGCTCTGCTCCGCACTGGGACGGGGAGCGACAGAAGCACCGCACACAGAGAGTCACAGTTTATGGAATTCTAGGTGTTAGCATTATATGTATGTGTGTGTCAGATTGTCTATGTATATGCACGTAAATGCCATCTAATTTAATATTTATACCTGGTGCAGTAACTAGTGATCTCCACTTGCTGATAAAGAATCCGATACTTGGAGGTGTCACAAGCTGCTAACGAGGCATGTGCTGTGCTAGAAACAAAATCTCTTGACCAAGTCCAGGGCACTGTTCTCTAAATCACAGCCAAATTTATTAAAGAATAATCACATTCCAGTTATAAAAATTAGTGTATGTTTATGGTAAAAAAATTTATAAACTGAAGAAAAGTGTAGAAAATACTCAAAAGCGATAGCTTAATAATGTACCCTGGGTTGGATCTCTCTCCTCTGTTTTCTCTTCCAAGTTATCCAGCTGGACTCTAGTTCAAATATCTTCTTTGGGACAGACCGAAGACCTTCGTATTGATGCTGATGCTTTTGGGGATGATTATATGGAGAAATTTCCTTCAAAATGCGGTATAAAAGTAATTCTTAATCTGTTTATTGGAATTCATAGGTTTCATATTTCTTTCCATATGCATTGTCTCATTTGGGTCTTTTCATCAGCTTTTCACCACCTCTTCTCCCCATTTCCGCTCCTAACACCTCGACTAAGCCACCCATTTATCTCGGCCTGGATTGTTGCCTCATAACTGGCCGCCTTGCTTTTGCCTTTACTCCCGTTTGAACCCTCCTCCCTACATCATTCCATTCGCAAAACAGCAGCCAGAGTGGTTCTGTTTAAATAAAAATTGGATCAAGTCACTTCTCTACTCAAAAACACTCTATAGCTCTCCATCTCACTCAGAATAAAAGCGCTTCTGAGGGCCTAGAAGGCCTTACTTAGTCAGGCACCCTGTTACATCTCTAACTTTATCTCCTCCAACTTTTATACTTGCTTAGTCCTCTCCAGCTTCATTGGCCTCTTTTTTGTTCTTCAGACGAGCTAGGAATTCTCCTGCCTTGGGGCCTTGGCACTCATGGCTCCATTGCATGGAACGAATGCTCTTCTCCATATATCCACATAGCTCCCTCTTTCCCTTCTTCAGATCTCTCTTGAGTTTCACCTTCTCAATAAGGCCTTTCCTGAGCACTCTGTTCAAAATTGCAATCCTTCTGCACTTTCCCAGCACGCACTGTCTCTCTCCCTGATTTATTTTTTACCCATAGTAACATCATCTAAACTACATTCACTTAGGTATTGTTTATGATTGATTTCTCCTGCCTGATAAAAACTCCATGAGGCCAGGGACATTTGTTTTGTTTGCTTCTATTTCCAGTTTTCCGAACAGAGCTGCATATTGTATACTCAGTAAATATTTAAACAAATGTCAGAATGAATGAATGAGGTTTGTCAGCTTGGCCCTATCCCTATTTTACAAATGACAGAATAGAGATTCAGAAAGATGAAGGGACTCTGCCAAGTTCATACAAACGGTACCTAGAGAAGTCTTGAACTAGTTTCCCTATCTCCAGTAATGCTCATGTAAGAAAAATGGAAATCATCCTTGTATTTAGCAATTCACATTTAAACTAGGTTTAGTAGGGTACAAAACTTGTCTAGGGAAGAGCTGATCGGTAACTTAAGCACACGAAAAGCCCAGTACATTTGAACCATACATGCTTTCACGGGTGCAGTGACTGCAAGACGGCTCAGAACAAGATCTGTGACCCTGTGACCCTGTCTCCAGGATGTGACAACATGCATACCAGCTTTCATAACTGTTTCTCCTGTGCTTATTTTTTCTTTTAACCTGATTTCCTTAAGTACTTGTTTTTTATTTTGTTGCATTCTATGAACTTTTGTAAGGCATCTCCAGTCCTCTTTTGGAGTGTGACAAGGTAAAAATAAAGAAAGAAACAAAAACCATTTTGTGGTGTTAACCTGCTGTAAAGGACTAGCACGATCTGACTTCAAGAAAAGATTGAGGTGGGCTCTAGCCTGAATATAAGTGGGGCTCACTGGGCAGTGCTGAGATAGCCTGGTCTCTTTATGATGACAATTTAAGGAAATAATCTTTTGAAAAATATCACTTAAAAAATTCAAAAATTTGTGCTTTAGTCTTTTAAGAGGCTGACAAGTGAGTGGGGCAGCTGGGTGGCTCAGTCGTTTAAGCGACTGACTTGATTTGGGTTCAGGTCGTGATCTCGGGGTCGGGAGATCAAACCCACATGGGGCTCTGCGCTGAGCATGGGGCCTGCTTGGGACTCCCCGTCTCCCTCCCCCTCTGCACTCCCGTCCCCGCCCCTGCTCGTGCTCTCTCTCTTTAAAGAAAAAAACGAGAAAAAGGCTGACAAGTGCACGGACAGATGTTACTGTCCAGCACTATGACAGACCTGAGATTTAAGATCTGTCTTTCAGGCTAACTAGTTAGCGTGCCAGAGTTCGATGGGTGCGGGTAGGCAACGTGAGATCTCTGGGTCGGAGGCGAGGAGCAGCTGACAGCTCACAGCAACAGCAGCACCCAGTGTATCGGCATTTTCGCTCCAGTGCTCCAGGTTTCAGTTCCCACACGGTGACACAAAGAGCGCCAGATGACACCTACACACACGGCGGGGGTGCATTACAGGAGGGGACTCCTGAGCTTAGGGAGCCTGAGTGTTTTATCCTGGGGCAAGCATGCCTCCTCATTGCTCTGGGGGGAGACACCACCTCTAGCTTCTAAGGCTATTCACTAGACAGACATCTTTGAAAAGATAGCCTGGAACATCTGCCAGGAATGCAGAAAAGAAAGAGCCATCTAAAATAGCCTCTCAACGTATATATTTTCTAAGTGCAGAAGGAAGCATCTTCAAAGCCATCCCTACCCCTACCCACCCCCTTTCATTCTTAACAGCTTCCACCAGCAGGTGGCTGCTGCCTTAATGTTCTTTCTTAGTCTCAAGTCCCCAGACCAAGCTCTCTGTCAGAGCCAGCAATGGACTTTGGTCTTCCTTCCTTTCCTTTCTGCCTTTATTCTTGGCGAAGAATAAACCTCAACACTAAGTACAACACAGCTTCCCCTTCATTTCCCCACTTCTGTCTTTTTCTACCGGGTGCTGCCGTAACAAACACCAAAAATTTGTAAGTGGCTTTAGAACTGAATAGCAGGCATAGGCTGAAAGAATTTTGAGGTGCATGACAGCAAAAAAATGTAAATTGCCTTGAACAAAAACACTGGTGGAAATATAAACATTAAAGGCACTTCTGGTGAAGGCTCATCATATCACTGGAAACCGATGGAAAAGTGATCTTGTTACGTACTGATAGAAACTTAGCTAACTCGTGTCCTACAGTTGTGTGGAAAGCAGATCCTGTAAATGATGAACTTGGATATTTAGCTAAGGAGATTTCCAAGCAAGTTGGGTCCTAAATACCATCATAAGTGTTCTTACCAGAGAGTTAGAGAGGGAGATTCGTCTCAGCCACAGAAGATTGGGAGGTAATGTGACAGAGGCAGAAATGGGAGTGATGTGGATACAAGCCAAAAAATGCCAGCAGGCACCAAAAACTGAAAGAGGCAAGGGATAGATATTCTTCTAGAAACTCCAGAGGGAGCGTGGCTCTGCTAGAATCTTGACTTCAGACTTCTAGCCTCCAGAATTGTGAGACGATCAATTTGTGTTGTTTTAAGCCACCCAATTGTTGGTCATTTGTTACAGTAGCCACAGTAAGTGAATGGCACAGCCCAGATCCCCTGCCGTCCCAGAGGCCAGCAAACCTGAGATACCGTGAGAACTTACCACCAAAATCATGTGTGCCATTGAAGAAAACAAAAATCAAACAAACGAAAGCCAACAAAATAAAGCAGAACCATTTTCTTCTCTCCCTTGTATATCTTTTGTGCCTGACAGAAGCGGTGCTTACCAAGATGAGCAGTAACTATGGCTGGCCATCTTTATCCTTACGTCACTTTCCCCTCGGCAGTATTCAATGCTGCCAGATGCTCCCTGCTTCTTTGACACTCTCTTTCTTTGATTTCTTTGCTTTCCATGGCCTTGCACCCTCTGGCTTCCCCTCTGCTTCTCTGACCACTCCTTTCTTCTCAGTTTCTTCTGTATTTCTTCCTTTGCTAGCCCTCCCATCAATGTGGGGGTCCCTTGAGGGTCTGTCCCAGGTCTTCTGTATTTTTCTTTGCTTTCCATTCGATAGACTTTTCCTGGAATTTTCATTTGCTTCCATGGGCTCAGTAAGGATCCATGGGCTCCCAAATTTATACTGTCAACCCAGAGTTCTTTTTTGAGCTCCAGATCTGTATTTAGAACTGCTTACTTTATATTTTCACCTGGATGTCTCATGTTCCTCACACTTAGCATGTCCCTTCCTTACCCTCATTCCCAATGGCCCTTCATCCAGTATTTCTTACCTTGGTAAACAGTACTTTTGTTCACTCAGTTGTTCATGCTAGCACCATGGGAGTCATGTCCAACCCATCCCTCTCCTCACAGTCAACTTCAGTCTGTTTCCAAGACTTAACCCTTCTACCTCTGAAATAGATCTCACCTGTCGTCCACTGCCATCATTCTAACCCAAGCCGTGACCACCTCTCATCTGGGCTTCTGCAGCAACTTCCCAACTGTTTCCCTGCTTCTACCCTTGCTCTGTCTCATTTTTTTTTTTTTTTACCACACTAGCAGGAATGAGCTGTTAAAAATACAAAGCCAATCATGTCACTCCCCTAATTTAAACTCTTCAACGGTTTTCATTTGCATTTAAGATAAAATCCTAATCAAAGCCTATAAAGTCCCCTGAAGGAGCTGTGTTGTGGATACCCAGAATACTCATCAGGAATGAAAGATTTATTCTCCCAGCTGTTGGGAGTACAGTCCCCTTTGGGGATGGCTTCAGCTGAAGAGAGCTGCCTTTCCCAAGGAGATGGCCCCCTTTCTGGGGTGGCCTTCATCCAATAACTGAATGATGATGGAGAGGATGGTATAAAAGCCAACCTTCTCACCCCAACTTGGTCAGCAACAACTTGGCCAGCTCAAGTGAACCACCCCATGGGGTCAACTGATACCTCTGCTGATACTGCAGCTCAGCTTCTGCTCTATAATGCTTCATTCCTCTTCCTTCCATGAGTGGTGATCCCAAGACCACTCCCAACAAAACTCCCCCACACGAATCCCCACCTTAGAGTCTGCTTCCTGGAAACCCAGCCTATAGTGATCTGTAAAGTCAATGCTGAGATCAAGGGAGGTAATAATCCCACTGTCCTCCTTGGTGCTCAGATTATGTCTAAAACACTGTCATACCCACTGTGTATGTTGAGTCTTTGAAGCTACATTTTAAGAAGGACATTGATAAAGTAGAACATGACCAAGGAGGACAACTAAGATGTTGAAGAACTGAAAATCTTATCATAGGACAAAGGGTCAGGAGATGAAACCAGTTTATCTGGAATAGCATGAACTCAGTAGGAACAATGATCGTCATCCTTAGATTTCTGAAGGGCTGCCAAACAGAAAAATATTTCACCGTGAGTTGCTCCAGGGACTAGGTTTGGTAGCAGTGGGTGAAATTTCCTGGGGCACAAGTTTAGGATTAATATAAACAAGTTTCTAGAAGCAGTGTAATGGCATCCTTGTGAAACAGAGTTTACTTTTACTGGACTTGTGTGACTACATCTTGAGAGGGAAGTAGCAGATACCTGAGCACAGAGAAAGCGTTGATAATTCTCCAATACCACATGTAGTATTAACTCCATGTCAGTGTTCTATGACTTTCTGTTTTAGGGCACAGTTTTAAAAGTACCTGAAGAGGTTGATAGCTATAATCTGAAAAATGGATTCCATAGCCAAGTAAATTTGAGAAAAAAGCTAAATAATGTCAGGCAAGTCATTTTTACTGCAGGATTTCTTTGAGTTATAATATGTCAAAAACACACGGTGAAAGTCCACAGAGGCCACCAGGACTCAGCATTGCTCAGAACTCTTCTTGACCAATGGCTAGTCAAAACAATGGGGTTAGTGCTCTGTGGAAGCTACTTCAAGAAATCCTGCTTTAGAACATATGTTGCTCTGAGCTGTTAGTGAGGAGAAATTCTTAACCCAGAATCATGAAAGTGCAAATTGCTGAATATTAGTAAGTAAGGTTCCTACAAGTGTGGATCCTGGCTAAAAAGTTATAAATTCTCCCAGCTTTGCAGAGAAGGTATATTTGTTCACGGTCATACCTTTAGCACACGAACATGCCTGCTAACCCCATCCTTGGTAGTATTAAAAGGGATAATGGATAAAAGCTAGAGGATTATAATTTTTGTTTATATTCTTTATTCGGTGCCACATTGACCCTTTTTCAAATTTACCAACCATTTATATTTTGAAGCATAAGGTCCCTGGATAAAGAATCCCTCCAAATACATTTATATATAGAACACACAATCGGGGGACATACTTAACTATTGAAGTCAAAGTTCAGATCTTCAGAGACAGAGAGACAGAAAAACCCAGAAAATTGTACCAGTTTTACATGAACTAGGCTCATTTCTATCTTGTGCTATACAGACACGATAGTGAGTCCCAATTATCCAGCTGCCTAATCAACACCCATAATTAAATTCTCCACATTTGCTCCCTTTTATTCAGCATTCCCAATGACAATGTACCCACTCTAGAAGAAAGGAAGTAACAGTGCCACCAGGCTGTTGCTTATGCTTGTCTTAATTCTGTGAACCCTTTTATCAAATGCCCATTCTAAAGGTCTGGTAATTGGCTTGATGCTTTGCAGTAGAGTGTGACATGCTCAAAAAGCTCAGCCACAAAGTGTCAGGTTGGTCCTGTGACAATGAAAGATGCGTAGCAGTTCTTACTATTTCCAGACCACGATGCTTTTTGATTAATAGGTGAACAGCTGCCCTAACTTGTAGCTTTAACTTAAATTGAGGAGGCAGAAGAAGAAGATGGTGGGAATTGTAGTATTAACTCATGTTTTTCAGAAATCTTTTCCGTTTCTATTACCAACAGAAATTTATGGAGTAATGAACACTTTAAAAGACACTCTGGGTAACCGAATTATTTTTAATAATAATAAAATAATTTAAAATAACTATGTTTGCCATGGAGACATTTTCTGAGGGCAAAAAAAGTTACCAGTTCAAAGTGGGTGGGTAGCATATTAAAGCGAACTGGGCTATTCAAATGAATACCTCAAAGTCCTTTAAGATTCTAAGGAGGTAAATCAAATAATGGCAAACTAAATATTTAATTAATTAATGTTAGAGATGATAAATTATCTCTAAGATGAACAGTGCAAGGCTAGTCTGTAAGCACATTAGTTTTACCCACTTTAGGTGCTACCCATATACTGAGCTCCTTTTTGGTCAAGAATACCACACACCTTCCCTCCGTGACGCACCCATAGACTTACAAGGCTGCTACCAAACACCAGAGATCATGTTCCTATGGCAACTATAGTCCATTTTATTGCAGTCATCTTTACACAAAATCAGTTTTAGAAATCCACTATGAAGAAAAGAGATATTTGTTCACACTTGTCCAAGTTAAGCTTTCTATACTACATGTGACAGCATGTCCTTGCTATTGGCTAGGACTATATTATGTGTCAGCAATCATACAGATTTCTAGTTTGATTAATCAACACTGCATTTTACACTGAATCAAAGTCCTCAAACACAAGGGGTCACAAAGACAATTACCTTAAATCACTCTATGGCCAACTGTGCCATCTACAGGCTGAAGAAACTCTCTTGAGTGTGGTCAAAAGCGTCTCTGATGCCATAGGGAGCTTTAGGTGACTCCTAGAGGGGATCTAGTTCTTCTATGTACCTGAGTACATTTCTTGCCTCCCTGTGTTCCATAAGAGAAATTCCACTTCCTCTCCAAGGCAGTAGAAGATCTGAGGGACACAAGGAGCCTGTTGGAAATGTTTCTGAATATATTACTGTATTTAGCAGAATAACTATGGGGTTGCAGTTAGGTGGCCTCTGACTCTGCTATTGATTGGTTTTGTGACCAGAGAGAGTTAACTTAACCTCCTTGGCTCTCAGTTTCTTCATCTGTAAAATGAAGGTTTAGGCGAGGTGACCTGCAAAGTCTGATTTGGCTTAAAGCATTTGTGACATTATGTTTAATGGAATCAAGGAACTTGAATGAGTGAGACTCACCCCTCTGGACGTGATTGGAAAGGAGAGTGGAGAATGAAATTACCTCCGTTCCTGCCAAACCAAAGTGAGCTCCAAAAAATACAAATTAATGAGTCTATAATTCGTTACTTTTGTTTACTAAAAGGAAATGGAAACTTCCATCAAATGAGACAAAGCTATGAGATTCTGTTTTATGTTTTTGAGCTCATGGTGGGGTGGATGTTTATCGTCGTTCTGCCTCCATGACCTTGTCCCCTGGTGGAGAATATGCACGGTGAGTTCATAATGGGAAAACAGCAGGACAGAAAGAGATAGATGGGCCCAGAAATTCCAGTACGGAGTCCCAATAAGAAGGTCAGTGTTCTCTCTCACCCAAACTGGGAAGCAATGGGAAATGGGAAGAAAAGGTTACTCTTTAAGTAGGCTACACTGTCTCTAATGGATCTCAAAATGGCTTTAGATATTTCGAAATTCCTCCTCTTCAAAAGCACAAAGTCATTCCTTCTCCCCAGATTCTACCACGCTTCCTGACATATTAAGACTTATGGATATTTCCCTCATGATCTCAGGCTATTACTGCCTCTGTTAATCAGTCTGTCTCTCCTCCTTGTTGCCCTTGCTACATGGCGTTGGCAGAGCAGAGTTAACAATATCTCAGCTGCTGCTCCAGCATTTGCTTTATGGTGACAGAGGCCATATTTTCCCAACCAAAATCTAGGAAAACATGGTGTGACAAGTATGAATGTTCTCATGAGGAGAGTAAGTAGGACAGAGTATTAGAAATTAAGGCTATCCTGGGATACCCTTGATACACCAGATCAGTTGGCAGCTTGCCATTCCTTGGTGGAAGGAGAGGACCAATGAGTCTTCCAGTTAAATGGTATGATTTTTTCATAGTCACCTGGTTCTTTAGACCAGCCTTCAATCTTTTTCTTGCCTTCCACATACACTCAGAAGTGTAAGTTTTGGGATCAGGTCTGAAGCCAAATTATTCCTGAGGCTTTCAGCTCCCTCAAACACCAAGAGAAAGATCATACTTTAAGACATATAGCATTATTTCCTCTCATGTTTTATAATGCTGCCACCAACACTTTCCCTGCCAGACTCAATCCTCAAGTGCCTGTTCTATGAGGGCTGGAAATGTTGTCTATTTTATTTACTGCTGCATATACAGCATCTAGAATTAAACTTAGTACATAGAAGGTGCTCAATAAACATTTGTAGGATGAATGGCTGATATTATTTTATTAAAGACTGGACTATACCAATTCTTTTTGTAAATTTGTGGTAATATTAGAAATAAGGACATTTTGACAAGGGAAATCTGTGATAGGAGGAAAAAAGACAACTCCTATCCTTATTTAGTTTCAGTCTTGGATGAATCCTTCTTTATATATGTAGCAACATTCAGCTGTATTTCTTTGTGAATGACAGACCTCTCAGATGCTTCTCGTTTATTTTTTTGACCTAAATAGCAGCACATATAAAGGGCAAGAGCCCTTGCGGTACAATGTCAAATATAGCTGGCATATTAAACCTGTTTCAATCCGATCTTTAGTCATTGTTTCTTTGTTTGGGGCTTTTTATGAGAAATGTCTATACAATTCTATCAAAAAAAATAAAATAAGATTGCCACTTCTCCCTTAAAGTCATTTCTGTCCTATTTTATCTTCCATTTTAAAAAAATCTAATTCAGTTTCAAGTAATAATGACAAGGTTCCATTTATTTCAAATCACCAAAATGCCAGCGTTATTTCAGTAATGTTATTCTCAGAAAAGTCTTACAATTCCAGAACAACAATTTTATGTTTTTAAAAATGAAAAAAAGTGAAATGGCAACAAAACTTACCTATTTGGAATTTCCAATAATTTGGACAAGAAACTGGGCTAAGGTTTGTTTTTACAATACCTTGGAGGAAAAGATTTGTTAGGCTATTTACTATGGCAAAAATTTAAATGATGTAGAAAAGCAACCAGGAAGGGAAGGACATTAACATAAATAAATATGCAAATAACGCACTCTTCTGTACGATAAAACAGCTTCCTAAAAAACTCCACTAGGCCGCATTATTTATCAAGTTTAAATTACTATAAGAAAGCCTTACATGTGTATACTACTTTTTTGTACGATTTACTAAACAACTGTCTACAATGCTTTTAATTATCACAGCAATCCTGTGAGTTAGGCATTATTCCCATCTTATAGACAGGAAAACAGTAGCTTGGAGGGGTTAACAGACTAGCTCAAGGACAGATGACTCATAAGTGGCAAAGCTGGGACTTAATTAAATATAGGTCTTCAGATGCATGATCCAAATTTCACTTCACTGCAACACAGATGCCTGTAACAGTTTTAATATGTTCTGTAATTTAGACTTTTCATTAATCCTGACAGACCAATTAGCCAAAATTAATGTGTTTTCCCCAAGTCAGTGGATAGAATCAAGAAGAGCTTTGGAAAAAGATAGGAAGGAACACTTTTCATGATCATTAACCAGTGATGATAATAAATACATCTCATATCCAGAGGAAGTTCAGAATGTTCCCATCTATATCTTTATAATTGAACTCTAAGTTTAGAAGAAACCTCACAGATCATCAGTTGCTTCCATCTCAAGGGAGAGAACATGAGTGTCTTGCCTTGTGACCTGGAGTAGGAGAATAGTGACCATGGATGTGAATGCATGTTTGTTTGTTTGTTCTTGCCCTTAACAGATAGAGGATTGCAAAGGAGAAGGAATTAGCATAGCTTCATATTTTTCCACAACAACTCTAGAAAACATTAGAGCAATGCTTTCAAAGTCAGAAAAAAAATTATTTTCAACTTAGAATTCTATACTCAGCCAAACTATCAATCAAAGGAAAGGATGAAATGAAGAGATTTTTAGACATGCAAAAATTTTACTCTCATAATTTTTCATGAGGCTAGTGGGGGATGTGCTGTACCAAAAGGAAAAAGCATATCCAGATGGGAGACTAATGCAATGTAGCAAACAAAGGCAGAGAGGGCAACTAGACTGGAGACTTTCAAACATTTGTCGCCAAGGACAGCATAGGTCTCCATAATCATGACCACTCTTCCCAGGTATACATAATGAAAGTAGGTGGGTGGATGAGATCTACAATGATTAGACAATAAAGTATATTTCTAATACGAAAGTTTACACTGAACCTTTGTGCCTCTCTTGTTTCTCCCTGTTGACTGTGACACAGAAGAAAATACATATCACCTGAATAACAAGTGTGTGTGTGTGTGTGTGTGTGTGTGTGTGTGTGTGTGTGTGTGTGTTTGCATAGAACATTTCCGGAAGGACTTATAAGGCAGTTAACTTATTGCTTCTGGGGAGAGGAAGTAGGCAACTATGGGGCGGGGAGGAGACTTTTCACTACACATTGTGTATATTCTTGATCTTTTTGAGTTGCTTATTATACACAAAAAATAACATGAAATATCTCTTCCCTCTCTTAAAAGTCCCCAATTCAACAAACATGCAAATAAGTGCTCAATCTTATTGGTCATGGATAGTTTGGGGACCACTGAAAGAGATGATTCTCACTTCCCTGTGTGTTTTCTTTTCCTCTAGTTAGCTCAGAGGCCATCTGGAATGCTAGCTCAAAGATATGATTTCAATATGTATTTCAAATTATTTCCTGAAGGGTGGTTCTAACTTATGGGTGAATAAGTTGAATTGTTTGAATCTGTTTCCTCATCTCTAAAACCACGAGCAAAGAATTGAGAGAATCCATTTCCCTGTACTGCCTAGACTTATTTTTTTATTTTTTACATTGTCACATTATTTGGAGATGAAATTACTGAGCGATACTCAGCAATGTGCTGGTTTGGTTCGGAGTTTTGGTGTTAATTTAACTCGACACAGACTAGGTTTTTTTACAAACTGGTGGCACGCTGGCATCTCTGCACAAAATCCCTGCTCATGGCCAGGCTCCACACACTCTTTCAGTACACCTTAGGGTTTTGTTGTTCCAGGAGCAGTGAAATACTAATTGTCCCCATGTAGTATTTGTAATGAAGAGCTGAATTACTCTGTGTGACAGACAAAATCAGCTTGGCCACTGAAGGCAACCTCATAGGTGTAGCATGAATTTGTCATCCACTGCTGGATTGCTTAAAACATTCAATACTGCACAAAAATTTCTGCTGGTGCCTTTTGCCACAGCAAAACCCAACAGTGTCTGCACAATGATTCAGTCCTAGCAGCAGTCAAGATGCGATTGTAAAAGCTCTCAGGGAGTCAGTTCTTTGCTGGCCTATGTTACCAGGCAGTGTAGATCCTACTGCAGTGTGGGGTAGTGGAGACAATGTGGGTTTTAGAATCAGACCCATGTGCTTCCTACTTCAGTTCCACATCTAACTGGCCATCTAACTGTGGGGACGTGCTTTCCCTGAATCTGTTTCCTCATCTCTAAAATGGTCATTGTAATAGATATTTTACAGGGTTACAGGGTCATGGTAGGGATTAAATGAGATATGAGACAGATATGCAAAGCACCTGGCATATGGTAAGAACTCAGTTCCCATTTAAATAAAATGCTTTAACCATATTAGCCATATTAATGTTTTTAAAGCACTGAGAACAGTGCCTGGATCATTATAAACCTTCAGTAAATGCCTATAATAATTCTTAATTTTTTTATACTGCAGTGGATAGTTTCACTGAATTGAAGATAGTCTTTAATGAGTCAATCAAGTAACATCTATATTGACATTCTTCTTTTTTTTAAGATTTTATTTATTTATTTGAGAGAGAGAGAGAATGAGAGAGAGAGAAAGCACATGGGGGGGGAGGGTCAGAGGGAGAAGCAAACTCCCCACTGAGCAGGGAGCCCGACGTGGGACTCGATCCCGGGACTCCAGGATCATGACCTGAGCCGAAGGCAGTCGCTTAACCAACTGAGCCACCCAGGCGCCCTATATTGACATTCTTCTACCTGCCCAGATTGGGAGGATACCAAAAACTGCCATTCCTTCCTCAGGCATATGTAATCTAGTGAAGGAGATAAGAGTAGACATGATCTAACTCTAAAGAACACGTTATCTGAAACAGGAAGGGAATAGAACAGATCACACAAGCTATAGTATGGATACTCAAAAGAGAGGAGGAGAGGAGAGAAAGAGAAAGAGAATGGGGGGGAATGATTCTGTGGGTTGAATTATGTCTTCCCCCCACCCCAACCAAAATTCACTATTTTGAAGTCCTAATCCCCAGTGTGGCTGTATTTGGAGATGGGACCTATGAGAAAGTAATAAGGCTTACATGAGGGCATAAGGGTGAGACCCTGATCTCATAGGTTTGATGCCTTTATAAGCAGAGACAGAGACACCATAGCGCTCTCTCCCTCTCTGCCATGTGAGGACACAGCAAGAAAGGCAGTTGTCCACACAACCAGGAAGACAGCCCCCCTTAGAGATCAGTGATCTTGGACTTCTAGCTTCCAGAACCGTGAAAAATAAGTCTCTGCGGTTGTAGCCACCCAATCTGTGCTATTTTTGTGATGGCAGCCTGAGGAGACTAAGACAGAGGGAGAGAGAGAGAGGGAGAACATATTTTGGTAAGGCCAGAACAGGGCATTTGCAGTGTCATTTGAAATGCCTTGAAGGGAAGAGGGATGGAGAAGAGGACGGTGCCTCATGGAAAGACAAGCAAGAAAGCATATTCTGGAGCCTGGAGTGAACAGTTCGGGAAGTGAACATGGCTGCTTCATCTAGGACCAGCCCAAGAAGGACTTTGAACTCCTTCAATAGCAAGAAGACACCAAGAGTGGCAATATTTCAGGCAAAATAAAATTTAGCGTAGGATATTTTTCCTCATCCAGCTGGCTGTCCTTTCAGAGTTTTGGGGGAAAGTTTGATAAATCAATCCACGTGAATCTTCACAGATAATGAGAATCAGGCCAGCTGGGAACAAATGAGATAAGGAATTGTAGGCCTGACCCTGACCAGTGAACTCTGAATTACACTGAAATTATGAAGCACATAATCATCATTTGCTCACACAGCATTCATTCTATACAGACTGTCAAAGGGGCAAAAGTTCCTGTATTCAACTGTATTTCAAAGCATCTTGGACTGAAACAAGAAAACGTGGACACCATTTAGTCAAATCCCACCCAATGGAAGGCTTTCCTTTTCAATTTCCAAGAGAAAGTGTCATTAATTCAGGCCCTAGCTAGACACTTCTTTAATGCAATTTTTAGAACAGCATTGTCTCTTTTCAGATTTGAGATGTTCTGAATCCTTTGGAGAGCAATAACTATAGTGTTATTTACTGAGTGCTCGTTACTATATGCCAGTCACTGTACTGAGTGTTTTTCCTTGCTTTATCTCTTTTTAACCACCCATTCTCACTTAAAAGCACTTTTATTTTTATCCCCATTTTACAAGTGTGCCAAGTGAGGCTTAGAGAGGTCATGTAACTTGCCTCAGATCACATAGCTAGGAAGCAGTTGAGTCACAATTTGGACCCGCGTGGTCCATCCTCACAGCTTGGGCTCTTAACAGATGTCCTCTTGCATTGACCTACATCAGTGGTGCTAAATCATTTCTCCATCCTCCATTTCTCCATCCAGAAAGACCCTCAATGGGGCTAGAGTAAATGTGGGGATGTCGCTTAAAAAGGCCATCCTTATTCTCAGGGTGTTCTTTGAGGTCCCTTCTTTTCTGGGACCCCCAAATGATTACCACCAATCCAGACATATGAGGCAACATCTGGGAGGAAAGGTCTAATTTTTTTAAAACATTAACCAATACAGTTAAAATATATAATTCTGTTTCCAATGGAAAATACTCTGTGAAAACAAAACTCTGCATATGACTAATATGGCTTCCACAAAATAACTTGGCATCTTGATATTTTAGGGTATGAAATCAACAGTAACATTGCTTCTTATTTCATCTTGCCCTTACAAGCAGCGGTCTGCATTTTTAGAAATCATAGAGTCACATGAGATCCATTCCTTCATTTTCAAGAAGGTAACCTCCAAAATCCAACCATGACCAAAAAAAAAAAAAAAAAGGCACCATCCTGTCTCTTTTTCTTAACTGCAGTAATTACTCATGATGCATCAGAGGTTTCTCCAGCTACAGTTTTAAAGACCATCCCCTCTGTGTAAGTCATGACTTTATGTAGAATTAAAAACAGTTAGACAACATTTATTTAGCAGCTGCAGATATACTGTTAAGATTGTCATCAGGACAGTCCATGGCTTTCTATTGTCCAGCCTCCATAAACCGAATTCCTTCAGAGTTTCCATGAGTCAAATAATTCAGTTCAAGCTCTGTGAGACATGCATGCATGTGACCTTGGTAGAACCAGTTAGCCTCCATCTGTTCTCCACTGCTGACCTTCACCTTTACTTCATTAGTCAACTAATAAAAACATGACATAGGCCAAAAGAAAGATCCCAAATAGCCCAACGAGGTGCAAAGTTCAAAACCTTCTCATAGAAGGGCAATAGAATCATCTTCATTAGATAAAAGGCAGTGTGGGGTCATTTTAGTTACTCCTTGGAACTTTGCTCCAGGTACTATGTACATCTTAATTTATAGAGTTAAGGTTAGAACACTCTTTTGTATGTTTAATCTTTGAGGTTAGCTACGTATTTTAGTTTTTATTAAGTATGGCACACAATAGAGTATTACATTCACAGCACTGTTCTGCAAACAATAATTATAAGGGTTTGACTAAGACATAAAATATAACTGAAGGCTATGTCACATGTTCTACATTCTTAATTTTGCATCTTTCCACCATTTTCTTCTTAAAAACAATAAATCATGGTAACCTTAGGTCAACTATTCATCTTATATTTTTTCCTTGATAAATCTCATGTGCATTATATCTGATATTTCTGTGTCTAATTATTTTTCCCAAAGAGGCTTGCATTATCCTTATTGACAATATGTGCATTGGCTTCTAATTCTTTCCATATTGGTGGATTTAATCCTATGCTTTGAATAATAAGTCACCTATTTTGTAAGCTTAATGAGTGTAATTTCGATGACATAGAAGCCACTTAGGAATATGTTAAACATCTGTGGGCACCGGCGTAAATTCTGCACGATTACACTCATTACTAAAAGATACTTAACATGGAGATATCTCACCAACCTATTGAATTAATGCATGGTTTCTTACCTTTGTATTCTCCAAAGTCCAGGAATCAAAAGCAGATGCTCTTGCTTCTAGAAGTTATTTTGATATCTTCTAGGTTATTTAATAATTTCTGACACTATCTACTCATTATTCCATCATATCTCAGTTACATGCGTTAAATTGCTTCTTAATCCAGAGACAGTAATCAGGCTTGGTTTTTATCATTGGAATTTATCATTTTCACAGTTGTTCAGCATCAGGAGGGTTTTTGTTTGTCCTGCATTAACGTAGTCTGGCTTTTGTGGTGCATAGCCATGAATCCCAGACCTCACTTTTTTCCTCCAACCCAACATGGACAAATACTCTTTCTGTGGAAGTGGGAAGACTTTCCATTACGTTATTTCTGTGGAGGTATTTGAAAAGGAATCTGTTTCTCACTGAATTACTTCCTAAGATGAAATTCAAAGCCTCTCTTATGGAGTACACTGACAGTGTCATTGCAAAATAAGCCTGCCAGTTCATACACTGGTATGAAAGAATCAAAGACTTTGAGACCTGAAGCCTTTCTTTCAAGATCCCAGAACACTCTTCTGGTGTTTCAACTCTCGGTTGAAGCCCCAATAAAAGAAAAGAATCTAAATTTGACCAATAGTCACAGAAAGCATTAAAAGGCATTCTTAAATTACAGCTAGGACATGCCACATTATGTTGTTCTTTCAAAAATAAATAATTGAAAATCAGTACATATTTTAAACAATAATACTTTTGTCTCCCCCCAAAAAGAAGGGCATTATCCTAAAGATCTGCAAAAGTGTGGTACTGATCACATGAGAAATATTTTCACAAATGAAGGGTCCTCTTTTCTCAGTCTTTAGACTCTATTCATCTTTCTTTTCTTTTTCCTTCTCTTCAGTATAAATATTAAAAGCAAAACTACAAATAAAACAAATTTCAAACAATGAAACATTTTATAGACAACAATTTTTGGAGCTAATATTAATTTTTTAAAGATTATTTATTTATTTATTTGACAGAGAGAGAGACAGCAAGAGAGGGAACACAAGCAGGGGGAGAGGGAGAGGGAGAAGCAGGTGTCCCGTGGAGCAGGGAGCCCGATGCGGGGCTCGATCCCAGGACCCCAGGATCATGACCTGAGCCAAAGGCAGCCACTAAACCAACTGAGCCACCCAGGTGCCCCAGAACTAATATTAATTTAAAAGATATTTTAAATTGCTAATGTTTAAACAACTTAAAAGTACTCCCAATCCTTTTCATTTTAACATTATTGTTTATGTCACTGATATATTCTAGTCCATATCATATGGGTATAGAGATTTTAGACAGAGAAGTCTTTTTGCATTTGCAGAATTGTGTTTCTGAAAAATTTTCTAGTTGGTAGAACTTCTGCTGGCAAAATCATCACCTCATAGGAGACCATCAGGAACTGGGAGAAGTCAATAAAATTCTACTAAACATAAATTCTTAAGAACCATGTTCAATTAAATTTCTATAAGGTTTTTAGATGTTTTTTTATTATCTATTGCAGCATAACAAATTACTCCAAAACTTACTAGTGTAAAGCAACGAACATTTATTATTTCACAATTTCTGTAGGTCACAAATTCAGGAGCATCTTAGCCAGGTGATTCCAGCTCAGGGTTTCTCATGGGGCTGCAATCAAGATGTCATCTGGGACTGCAGTCATCTGAAGGCTCTACTGAGTCTGGAGATTTGCTTTTAAGCTTCCTGGCTGTGGGCGAGAGGTCTCAGCTCCTCCTCAGTGAGCCTCTCCTTAAGGCTGCTTGAATGCCCTCAAAAAAATGGTAGTTGTGTTCCCTAGAACAGAAGACTTAAGGGGGAGCAAGGAGGAAGTCACATGCCTTTTATGTCCTTTGAAAATAACTCACCTTTACTTCCACCTCTTCCTATGCATTAGAAGTGAGTTACTACGTACAGCCCACACTTAAAGGAAGGGGAATTAGACTCCACCTTTTGAAAGGAAGAATATCAAAGAATTTGTGGAGGTCTTTAAACCATGGCAATTTCCAACACAAACTAGATTTGTTGATTTTAAGAAAATGATCTGGTGGGGTGTGCCTGGGTGGCTCAGTTGGTTAAGCGATCGACTCTTGATTTCAGCTCAGGTCATGATCACAGGGTTGTGAGATCGAGTCCCACATCCAACTCAGTGCTGGGGGCAGCCTGCTTATGATTCTCTCTCTCCCTCTCCCTTTGCCCCTCCCCCGCAACCTGCATGCTCTCTCTCTTTCTATCTCTCTCTAAAGAACATGATCTGGTGGGTAACCCTTTTCCTGATTCACCACGTTTAATCAGGAAATATTTGTGAGCATTATAATCCTCTAAGGTAGATTTTTTCCCTCAAGTTATAAGTCAAGTGAACTATATCTTTTCAGCAATTTTTTAAAAAAATGAGCTCTTCACTGGAAATGAAAACTAAAACCACAATGAGATATTACCTTACACCTGTCAGAATGGCTAGAATCAAAAACATGAGAAATAACAAGCGTTGGTGAGAATGTGGAGAAAAAGGAACACGTGTGCACTGTGGTAGGAATGCAAACTGGTGAAGCCACTGTGGAAAACAGTATGGAGTTTCCTCAAAAAGCTAACAAGAGATTGCCGTATGATCCAGCAATTGCACTACCGGTTATTTACCCAAAGAAAATAAAAGCACTAATTCAAAAAGATATATGCATCCCTATGTTTATTGCAGTATTATTGACCACAGCTAAGACATAGGAGCAACCCAAGTGTCCATCGATAGGTGAGTGGATAAAGAAGATGTGGTATATATATATACTATGAAATATTACTCAGCCCTAAAAAAGAATGAAATTTTGCCATCTGTAATAACATGGATGCACGTAGAGGGTATTATGCTAAGTGAAATAAGTCAGTGAGAGAAAGACAAATACTGTATGATTTCACTCATATGTGGAAGTAAGAAACAAAACAAATGTAAAACAAAGAAAAAAGAGACAAACAACAAAAAAAAACCCAGACTCTTAAATATGGAGAACAAGCTAGTGGTTGCCGGGGGAGAGGTTGGTGGGGGGATGGGTGAAAAAGGTAAAGGGGTGAAGAGTGTACTTATCTTGATGAGCACTGGGAAAGGTATAGAATTGTTGAATCATTACATTGTACACCTGAACCTAATAATAACACTGCATGTTAACTACACTTACATATGGAAAAATAAATAAATAAGTCCTTTACTGATTTAAAATTTAATGTCCTGTGCACTTGCATTCTCCTTTGCTTAATTGTTATAAACTTTAGTAAAATGCTTGGGTAACTGTCAGGAATTTTAACACATTATCAGGATGTTTAAGGGTGTGTCTATTTGGGGAGTGGGGTGTGTGTCCTGCTGCCATGTACCTCACACAGAGGGGTGGAGTAAAGGAGACCCCTTTGCCTAGCTTACTTCTGGATCTGCCAGTGTGGTCTAGAAGAAGCTGAATCATGTTGCCATATTCTTTTATTTATGGCAACTGAAATGATCATTAAATTGTTTAATGGTAATGAACTAAATTTTGCTATAGAAATATAAAATCACAGTATTCCAAGACTATGGCTGGTTAAATCATAGTTGAAGGATTGTTTTGTTTTTTCTGTCTAACATCATTTTGTAAAAAA
Source organism: Eumetopias jubatus (assembly GCF_037043125.1). Classification (NCBI taxonomy): domain Eukaryota; kingdom Metazoa; phylum Chordata; class Mammalia; order Carnivora; family Otariidae; genus Eumetopias; species Eumetopias jubatus. The sequence goes on from NW_028274812.1 coordinate 70,788,473, forward strand.
CTTTTTGTATATCTTCAGCCTCATGTTTATCATTTTAATGGCTCCATAATGGTCCCCTGAGATGATATACCATAGATTATATAACCATTCCCTAATCGCTAGCTATTTGTATTCCTTGATTTTTCCTTCTTTCACAAATAATGTCATTATAAACATCTCTGTACAAATAGCTTTCTTTTTCCAACATTTCAAGTTCTTCCTTAGGGCAAAGTTCCCCAAGCTGGATTATTTAGTCAAAAGGTATGCACTGTTTTTTTAAAAAATCTTTTTATTATGGAAAATTTCAAACATATGCAAAAGTGGAAAAAATAATATAATGATCTTATGTACCTAACCTCCTTGCTTCAATAATTATCAACTCATGGCCATTCTTATTTTTCTATACTCCCACCCCCTTTTCTCCTACCTTATCCTCCAAACTGGATTATTTTGAAGCAATTCCCAGACATCTATCATTTCAGGTATGACCAGTTTTTTTTTTTTCAGTACTGATTGTCTCATTGTCCTCCAGAAATGCAAATGAATTTCAACCCTAAAATCCGAATATGACATGACAGCAAAAGAATGAAACATAAAAGAAAACAAAGAAAACCAAACTTCATCAAAATTAAAAATCTTGCTCTGTGAAAGGTCCTGTTAAGAGGATGAAAAGACAAAAAATACATACTAGGAGAAAATATTTGCATGCTACATGTGTGACAGAACATAAACATAAATATCTTATTTTATATAAACATTATATATGATAAATATATGTAATGGTATATAATATATAATAAAGAACTCTCAAAACTCAACAGGTAAAAAAATACCTCTATTAATTCAATTAAAAAATGAGCAAAAGACATAAAGTGACATTTCATTGAAGAGGACATACAGATGACAAATAAGCACATGAAAAGATGTTCACCATCATGGACCATCAGGGCAATGCAAATTAAAATTGCGATGATCTATCACTACACATCTACTAGGACAACTATCATAAAAGAATAGTGACAATAACAAATGCCTTTGAGGATATGGAGAAACTGGACCTCTCACACACTACTGTTGGGAATGTAAAATGCTCTACAGCCATTCTGAAAAATAGTTTCCCGGTTTCTTAAGAAAATTAAATATATGCTTACCACACAACTCACCAGTCACACTCCTGGGCATTTATTTATCTTAGAGAAATGAAAACTTAAGTCCACACAAAAATCTGTGCATCTTGTTCACAACAGCTTTATTCATAAAAGCTAACAGACTGGAAACACCCCAAATATCCTTCACTGGATGGATAGTTAAAGATACTGAGATAGATCCACTCCATGAAATGCTATGCAGCAATAAGAAAAAATAAACTATTGATATTTTCAACAACTTGGATGAATCTCAAGGCCCTTATGCTGAGTGAAAAAAGCCAATCTCAAAAGATCACAAGTGTCCGTCGACTGATGAGTGGATAAAGAAGATGTGGTACACACACACACACACACACACACACACACACACACTAGAATATTACTCAGCCATAAAAAAGAATGCAATCTTGCCATTTGCAACGATATGAATGGAGCTAGAGAGTATTAAGCTAAGTAAAAAAAAGTCAGTTGGAGAAAGACGAATACCATATGATCTCATTCATATGTGGAATTTAAGAAACAAAACAAATGAGCAAAGGAGGAAGTTAAGAGAGATAGAGGCAAACCAAGAAACAGACTTTTAAATATAGAGGACAAACGGATGATTCCCAGAAGGGAGGTGGGGGGGATGAAACAGGTGCTGGGGATTAAGGAGGGCACCTGGGATGCATACCGGGTGTTGTACGGAAGTGTTGAATCACCATATTGTACACCTGAAACTGATATTACACTGTATGTTATCCAACCGGCATTTAAATAAGAACTTAAGAAAAGATTACACATCTTATGATTCCATTTATATACCATTTTTGAAATAACAAAAAGGGTAGCATGGGGGGTGTTTTTGAGGTGATGGAATAGTTTTGTATCTTGATTGCCATGGTGGCTGCTGTCATCACATTTACACCTGTGGCAAAACCCACAGAGACCTCTACGTACAATTTTACCAGTGTCAACTTCACGGCTTTGAGACTGTACCATAGTTATGTAGGATGTAACCATTGGGAAAACCAAGACAAAAGCAAGACCTCTCTGTACTATTTTTGCTATTTATGGTGCTTCTGTAATTATTTAAAAAGTTAGACATTCAAATATGGATTTTCTGTTCATATTTTTTTCATTTGTAGGAGTTAAAATGAAGTGTAGAGGCCTGCCGAGCTGAGATTCTGCTTTCACCATGGAGAAATCTATACAACAATCATCCCTTTAGAATTTCTTAAAGCTTTTTGAAACAAATCCTGTGGTAGAGGTTGGAAGACATCGCTTCATATTGAATGGACTTAAGGAACATTTGGCAGGTCTACCAGACCTTCCTACAAAGACAGTGTCCTATGAGGGCATTTTCTGATTCGATATGACTGAAATCATAAAAAGTGGCTCTTACCACTTTGCTAAAAGTCGTTTTCTTTAGGGAGAAGAAACCTGAGGCAAGTACTTTTACTCGTCCATATTTATTACAGCTGAAACCTTGAAAGACACTGCCAATCTTGACTCTTAGTCTCCTAAAATTTGTAGCTCAACACACGGATATCAAATCAGGCATAAGTAAATGAGAAACCTATAGGAACATGAGTAGAAGAGACATACAAAATAAGAAATATTTAGGCAGGCTTACGAAGGCAGCAAGTTAGTTAAAAGGAAATATATGTGGGGGCACCCGGGTAGCTCAATTGTTAAGTGTCTGCATTTGGTTCAGGTCATGGTCCCAGGGTCCTGGGATGGAGCCCTGCCTCAGGCTCTCTGCTCAGCGGGAAGCCTGCTTCTCCCTCTCCCACTCCCCCTGCTTGTGTTCCTGCTCTTGCTGTGTCTCTCTCTGTGTCCAATAAATGAATAAAATATTAAAAAAGAAAGAAATGTATGTGTATACAAGCATGCATGCACGTGTGTGTGCGCACATACACACGCATAAGCACATGACTACATATTCCAGGAAACTGAATGCAGTTTGGATCCCACTGACATTGCCCTGCCAGAGATTAAAATAACAGCAAATCCCTAAGCTTCAAATGCAATAGGCTTCTCTTGGGTTTCACATAATTTTTATGGTATTTGATACTGATAACCTTGAGGTTCTGCAGTCCCTTTGACTTTTGGTGATACCGCTCTTTCTTGCTTCAATCTCTAGCTCCTTGATTAATAGTTCTTGGCCTTGTTTTCAGACTTCCCTTTCTCCGCCATCGCTTATATGTTGGCTTCTCCAATGTTTGGTCCTCTTCTCTTCTCTGCTAACCTGGTCTCTCTCCAGAATCTCACCTGTGGCTTCCATGTCCACTGATATGCTGATAACCTCCAAATCTGTACTTCCAGCCTCACCTCTTCTTTATATTCAAAAGTCATACAGCCAATGACTTACTGCATATTTTCTCCAGAGTGTACTACCAGCATCTTAAACTTCCTCTGTTCAATGCAAAACTCACTATTTATCTTCCCACATCTGCTCCTCTTCCAATCCCCACATTTCTGGACATACTTTGAAGCACCCGGGGCAGAAATATTGGTACTCAATGTTTACTTTCACTGACACACCACCTAATTGATCCCAACTTCTTTCTCATCCTCTCCTCTTAACGTCTCTTGAATCTGTCCTCCCCTCATGCCCATTGTCACTGCTCATAGTTCAAGATATTTTCATTCCTTGCTGGGTCTGTTTCAATAATCTCCTTCCTATCCTTCCCACGTCTAGTCTCATTCATACCCTCAGTTTATCTCCCATACTTTCATTCATAAGTTTTCTAAAGCACACATCTGTTTGTAATACCCTCCTGTTGAAAGCACTTCAGCGGTTTCTCGTTGCTGACAGGACAAAGTCTCTCAGGAATTAGTAAGTCTCTGGCCTCATTTCCTTCTCACTAACAAGCACCTATCTTCAGCCTCCCTCATAAATAAGCAATTCCTCCAGATCAGGTTTTCCATGACTCTGAGCCTATTCTTGCTACTGCAAGTCCTTCTGCCTGGGGCCCCCCCATGCCCACCATCTTCCCCCTGCAGAATATTTACTTATCCTTCAAGACTCAGATTGTCACCTCCGGCATGGAGCATTTTTTGACCCCTTAATATGCTAGGCTATTCCCTTCTTTGTACTCCCTGTGCATCTCATAGAACCTTCTCCTGTCTTGTGTCCATGACTTTAGTTTACACGTGTGTCTTCCTCTACAACTGTGAGTTTTCCGAGAAAAAGACGAATATAATTCATCTCAGCACCTGGCACAGTGTCAAGGGCATTGTAAGAACCTAATAGTCACAACAAACAGGGTTTTTTTTTTTTTTTTTTTTTTTTTTTAGGAATTACTACATGCCAGGTATTATTCTAAGCCCTCTGTTCACACTCTTACTTCATTCTCTCTACTCTATGAGATAGGTTCTATTTCCCCCCACTTCACAGATGAGGACATGTTGATTACATTATAATTAAATGCACTGAAAATGCACTTGACGAATATTTATTGAATGAAAGATAAGAAATGGATGAATGCCCAACTACTCAGTCTTCTCCCTAGGAATAAGACCCTGAAATATCCCTCTGAATTTAGTTCCCTGCAGGAAGGCCGCCAGCCCCATATGTTATCCTGGCATAAACTGTTGCATTTTAAGATCTGGAGAAGGTTTGCAACCCATTTCCATTACCACAGTCCATCTTCTGATTCCAACACACACTCCAAGCATATGCCTGTAATATGCCACTAAACATTTTTAACATAAAGGACCCCAATCGTGTAGCCCAGTTGGCCAGTTATTTATTGATCTTCTGGGGTAGAGAGTCGTGATTGCTGAATTCTAAAGTCAAAGCCAGAGATAAATTCATAGGTCCTATATAAAAATCAGCTTGCTTCTTCTCTAAATAGTCCCTTCATAAATAATTCTTCAGGAGATTCCATCACTTGTAAATGCACTCTTCTAGTTCAATACCTGGCACACATTTTGGTTTTGAAAGAAAGAGCTCTTAAGGAGTGCAAAGACAGGGACTTGGAATCAGAAACCTGAGTTTTGAGTTGCAGATAACTTTGGATGAAGTATATAATCCCTAGCCTCAGTTTCTTCAGCAGATGAGCAAATATTTGTCAAGCACCATCATCAGCTAGCATGACGCCAGGCCCCGTATAGATGGGGATTTTACGTCTGCAGGGAAGGGTTGTTGTCGGGGTTGATAGAGCACAGATGGCACTCAATGCACCCGAGATTTTGGTGTTTTTCTTTCCTACATAGCAATGACTAAAAATGACTATTTCCTAATAGAGGAGACCTCAAATTCCACCCAAATCAATTCTTAGTTTGCAAATTTAAAGGTATTATAGATGATGAGGACAATACTCAAAAACACTACCTGCCATGCTGGAAAATTCATACAGTTTGAACTTTTGTACTGTTAACAGTTTGGCATTCCATTTAGCTGGTAGTTGTGAAAGTACAATATTACAAGTTAGTTTCAGGACAAATAAACAAGAAGCAAACTATGATACTGCTTTTGTATATATTTGCATAGTGTTTTTTAAGTGAGAAATATGGAACTATAAAAAAATAAAAAGGAGAATTTGCACAATAATCTAAGGCACACTGCTGAGAATTTATGCCATGTTTTAGGCATTCCTATTCTTCAAGATGCCAGCCCCATTGCTGAATGCTCCCGCAAGTCCCTGTGCCTATAATTTCTATCTGCTTGTTGTTTTGTTAGCTTGTTTCGTGTTAGCTGTTTTATGTTCCTTTGTCTCGTAACTCCCTCTTGGAGAAGACAGCGTGCTCCTCTCCAACACGTGTCTTCACTGCATGTTTCTACAAGAAAATATTTTTTAAAGCCTGGGGAATTTTCCAATATTAATAACTGTTAATTAGTTTTAAATGTCTCATGCCTCCAAGGAAGTTCTGAAGTTTACCTACATAAACAGTCACTGCATAACTCGATTACTTACTGCTTTCCACCAGTGCAAGAAAATTAGGAGTTTATGATTTTCCTTTAGTTCAGCATTGGTCCTTTTGCCTCCTTCTCAACACACACACACACACACACACACACCCATTTTCCAAACCCAAGAAAGTGGAATTAATTCATTTATCCTTTATCTATCTTAATGAATTAGATAAAAATGCCTTCACATCATTCCTATGCTTCTATTTCACTTATAGAAGTAGGTGTTAATTGCACAGTTAAAAAAAAAGATGCTATTAATGTTATTATCTGCATTGCCCATGTAATATTATGGAGTATAAATTTAAAACTACCACACTTTGACTTCCTTAAGCTGCTTGCTAAAGTGTTATATTAATTCTTATCACAACAATACCCCTGTATCGCATAAAAAAAACCCATTTTCTAAAATGCTCTGATAATGAAGGCGTGATAGCAAGAATATAATACTCTTAACCTGGCAATTCATCACCCAAAAAACAATTTTCTCAGATGATCTATTGCCAAGATTCATGCTGCTGGATGTGCATAAAGAAGAGATCATTATTGTTCTGCAACCACAATCTAGTATTATTTAACAATAAAAAGACAGATGTACAAACGGCCTTTGGATTGAGTATAATTACTTAAATTATTTGAAATATCCTTAAATAGCTTCCCTCAAAACTTATTTCCATTTAAGAACTTACAACATTGCTGTCTTTTCTCAAATTCTTCATGTATCATTTCTTGTCAGAGATTAATTTGAATTAATTCCAGTTTTCAGCTTTACATTAATTGCATTCCAATTAGCACACAGAAAACCTCCTCAGTACTACTTAAAGTTGTAAACCAGTACTCTTCCAGACCCCTTAATTCCACCCTTCACTTTAAAATGCTATAGAAATGCACAATTTCAGAGCCATCTCAGTCAAATTGAAGATGATGGTGTTTAGCAGCCACTCACAACCCAAGCTGTGTGTAGGCAGAATGCTAGTCACAGCTCCCTGAATAATGGCTGGGTTTTCATATGTAGGATTAGGTAATGTTCTTCAATGAAATAAATTTATGTTTGATATTTTCTCATCCCCCCAAACATAAAAGCTGTAAACAACCACAACCCTTTGAAAATGGAATGGCCTTTTGTGACCCTCAGGCTGAGATTTAAGAGTTTTCTGTCGCTGATTCATTCCCATTCCCATGGAAACAGTCACCAAGAATGATTCTGCTGTCATTATTTTCAAGCACTTATCCTGGTCCCAATGATCTGGTGCTGTGTCCATGGAAGTCAGAAAGGAAATGAGCATCAGTCTTATGGAATGAACTCAAATAACTATCAACTGATAGGTTGAAAGTCAGATACTTCCCAAGAAACCAGCCTTTTAAAATAACGTGCTTAAGTGTTTTTCTAATGATAGAAGGCATTTATTGCATACACAATCTGGAAGGATGCACAAGAAACTACAAGTAGTTATTACCTATGGAGGATTGGGAACTGGACAGATGGGAGAGTAAAATGGAAACTTTGTAGTTTCTTTTATAGCTTTTTTATTACAGAAATTTTTAAACCTAGGAAAAGCAGAGAGAATAGTCTGGGGAATCTCCTTATGCCCATTACCCAACTTTAACATTTACCAACCCATGGCCAATCTTGTTTTATCTATACTCCTAACCCCCACTGGATTGTTTTCAAGCAAATTCCAGACATCATATGATTTTATCCACAAATATTTAGTATTTATCTTTAAAGTGTAAGACCAGATTTAAAAATACAAACAATACTGTTATTGCATATTAACATTTTCACGGTAATTTTAAATACAATAGAAGTGTTTTCAAATGTCTTCATTTTTCATAAAAATTTTTTATAGTTGATTTATGTCATGATCCTGGCAAGTTCTTGGATGGCATTTGATTACTAAATCTCTTAATCTTTTAATCTATAACTTCCCCTCCCTTTCTCTTTAAATTTTTCCCTTGAAACATATTTTTTAAGAGATCAGAGTTTCCTATATTACAGATTTTGCTGATTGCTTCTGTGGTGTCATTTCATATGTTCCACTGTCCCCAGTGTATCTGTAAACTGGAAGTTCTATCTAGAGGCTTGAGTAGAGACAGGTTTGCTATTTTGACAAGAAAACTTCCTACATAGCACTCAGTTCTTCCATCAGGAGATAGAAATGTCTCATCTTTTTTTCATGAGGCTAACAGAGATTACTGAACACTGTCTAAATCCATGATTTCACCAGAGATCTGAACTAAGTGAATGAATCACCTATTTAAAAAACTAATGAAACAGAATCTTTAAAAACTTGGAAAAGAAAGTAATGCAGTAAGACTCCACTAAAATATCGTAAGTGGGCTCTAAGAAAATCAAACATACAAAATGGCCTGAACAAGTTTGTGTAACTGGCCCACGTGGTATTCTGGAAGCCCAACCAGGTTGTCCAAATCCCTTCTGGTCCCAGATGTGGTTTGGCGTCATTTGGTTGTATATGCTTACTCTGACATGGATATTGATGAGAATGATTCTGAGTGCTAATGCTCACGGGGACTTCCCAGAATCTGCCAATGAGCTAGTGCCCGTTTTGTCAATCCAATCTGTAGAAATCAAGCTATGAAAATACTAGGGACAACAGGACACACATTTCAAGCTTTCTATTTCTCAAGAAGGGATTGTCTGCTATTTCCTTTGTAGGTTCTCCTTCCCTTCAATTTTCATATTACTCCCCAACTCCCAGCATGTAAAAATTTTAGCAAAATGGGGACTTGGCTGAGGAGTGTAGTTAATTGCTAACGGCACTGTAGCCAAATTCATACTGCTGCACAAAGAATTTTACTGTATACACATGAAGTGTGAAGAAAATAAAAATCACTCATAAACTTGCCACTCATAGATAATACTGCCACCATTTTGAAGTATCTTCTTCCAAATATTCCTCCAGTATTCTTACGTATACATCCACGCATGGAAAACCAGGCCAACTCACTTTAGGCTCCGTTTTGAAAAATGACATAGGTTGTGGTAGACACATAGCAGAGCAGCTCTCGTGTTATAGGGCAGGGTTTGTGCTACTCACCTTACACCTTTGCCTGACTGACTGAGTCAAGCAGACAGAACACAAACCAAAGTTGAACCAACAAGATCCTCTCATGGGAACTGAATGGAGACATTCAGAGATGCAAAATGGTCGGAGCGGGTACATCTGATGGTTGTGCTCTCACAAGAAGATTTGAGAGCCTCGGTTGCTGAAGACCTCGGGGCATTCTTTGCTTCATTCCTGAAGCTTCTTACTCAGCTTTATTTTGGTTCTGTCAGATAGTCCAGTTTCCTTCCAATATGGTGGTTATTAATAGAGGCAGATTCTGCTTCTTGACCTTAAACTATTTCAATTGATACATCAGTATATTACTACATGTTTCTCAAAAATGTAAATTTTAATAGATATATGTTAGATGTCCCATATGTAATCCTTCCATTATAACCAGTCATGATTGTTAACAATTTTCAATAATAAAAATAATGCTGTAACAATATACATAAACAATGTATAACCTGCTTCTATATTTTAAATTATTTCCTTAAAAGTTGTTCAAACTTTTATGATATACACTATAAAAATTAATTTTAAGAGAAATGATATCATTACCAAACCACTATAATTTTGTAATGTAACGTTAGTTTTGCCGTATTTTCATCACAAGTGATTATTGTAATTTATTGACATCTTTGTCAATTCAATATGGAGAAAAGTTATGTCAAAGCTATTTTAATTAGGGCCCTTCATTGTTAGTGATGCTGAATATTTTGGATATTTGTATATTTATTCTGCCAATTTATTTTCTTTGCCCATTTCTTTTTCTTTTTCTTTTTTTTATATAATGTATTATTTGTTTCAGAGGTACAGGTCTGTGATTCACCAGTCTTACACAATTCACAGCGCTCACCATAGCACATACCCTCCCCAATGTCTATCACCCAACCACCCCATCTTATAGGATTATTCATCTCTTTTTGATTTGGATAATACTCTTTCTTATAATAAATATTGCAAATAATTCTTTCTTATTTGTTTCTTTCCCTTATATTTGTTTTTGTTTTCTAAATGTATGGATACTTTTAATTTTTAGGTATTTATGTTTTCAATATTTTCTTTCATATAGTTCTACTTTGCTTAGAAAATTTCTATACTTCAATTTCATATAAATATTCTTATAATACTTTTCTTTTTAAACACTCAGTCTTTGAGGTTTTTTGATTTCATGGTGTGGAAAAGATCTTTTTTTTTCTTAAATGAGGAGTTGGATATTTCAACAATATTTATTAAATAAATAATCTATCATTTCCTAATGGTTTTGAAGTAAGAAATTTATCACATACTAAATTTTATAAATATTCTATAACAGATAAAAAATTTATATCCACTTCTATGCCAGTTCCACTAGAATTTATTTATTTTTTATTCTATAATATATTTTAAAGTCCAACGAGAAATCCATTCCTCATTTTTATTTTCCAAAAATATTTAGGTATTCTCATTCGTTAATTTTTATTTTAGATAACTTTAGAAACACATTTGCTCTTGTCAATACCTTCAATGAGAGATTTTGTTTAGAAAGGAGTTGGTATGTTGATATTATTAAAGATTTCAGGTACATGATATATCACTACAATAATTCAAATTTTCTGTCATGTCTTATGGTAAAACTGTTTGTAGTTTTTTAAAAATACATGGCTCTAGTACATTACTTGTTAAGTTTATTCTTAGATATTCTATATACTGGATTCCACTGGTAAATCATAAAGGCATTGGGTTTCATTCTGTTTATGAGAACTAACTCAGTTACCTCTTATTGATCTTAAAGAAAGATAATCCTATCACATGTATGTAATAGAGATTTTAATCTCCCCTTCTCCAGTACTTACGTCTTCCACTTTCTTTTGGCCTTGTTACATTGTTCTTTGATGATAGAGGGGAGACAATGGTCATTCTTGTCTTGGCTTTTATATTTTGGTATTATATGATATTGTCTCTAGACTGAGATTCTATTATGAATAAAGTGTAACAGTTATCAAATACCTCTCAAAACAGTGATTGACACAGTACAGTTCTCTTTCATTCAATTGGAGAGATAAATTTATTAATTCAGTTCCCAAAGTTGAAACATTTTACTTTCTTTTTTTAAATCCTACCAGGCCATAGTGTATTATTCTCATTAAAGGAAAGGATTTTATTTTCTACAACTTTATTAAAGAATTTTAACTTCCTTACAATAAGTAAGATTGGTTTATCATTTTGTGCTACCATTGTCAAGTTTCAGTGTCAATGCTACCTTCCATTGGGATTTTGATTGGACTTGTGTTAAAACTCACAAATTATTTTAAAAGATTTCCAACTATTTAGTAGTCAGGATTCTAATCCTGAAACATATTATCCATGTATGAAAGTCTTGATGTTGGATCACTTTATGCGAGGAAGTGTCCTTTGACTTGAGAGCTAAAGCATGCATAAGAGTAAACTAGGTGAAAGCTTAGGGTAGTGGAGGGCATTCCAGGAAGAGATTTTAAAGAGAGAAATTACAGTGTCAGATTTACCTATTGAATAGATCTTCCTGGTGACAGATATAAATAACTCCTCCAGATTTTTTAAAAGATATTTATTTATTTATTTATTTATTTATTTATTTATTTCAGACAGAGAGAGGGAGAGAGCACAAAAGACAGCGCAAGATAGAGAGCATGAGTATGGGGGAGGGGCAAAGGGAGAGGGAGAAGCAGACTCCCCGCTGAGCGGGGAGCCCGATGTGGGGCTCGATCTCAGAACCCTGGGATCATGACCTGAGCCGAAGGCAGCTGCTTAACTGACTGAGCCACCCGGGTGCCCCAACTCCTTCAGATTTTAAAAGAAGACTATGAAAGGGAAAAGAAAATGGAAGTGGAAAAGAAGGAGCAGGGAGTATGGAAAGATGGGAGAGATTTTATCATATTTAAATGGTAATAGAATAGAAACAGGATAGAAAGAGAAGGAAGGAGAGGTTAATGTATAATAGAAAGATAATTCATAATGTGAGGTTTCTGAGAAGGTGGGAAGAGGTGGCAGGTAAGGACAGACAGAGGGTTGGCCTTTGATAGGGAAAAGGGTGAGACCTCTGGCATGTTTTGGGAAAGAAGAGGGTAGGTTCAGATGTGCGCAGGTGTGTAGGATGAAGGGCAGGAAGTTAGGAGGACTCCTATCTGATGAGGTAGGGGCAGTTATCTGCTAAGACACAGGAGGGGTAGGTAAGTGGAGAGCCATGATGGGAGGGGGAGTGGACCAAAGGACTGTTGTAGGATTCCTCAGGAGGACCCAGAGGAGAATAAGGATTATGAATTTAGTGTGGTTCTAATGAAGGGATCTTTTCCCATTACATTTTCTGACTGGCAAGTGTGCACATATGGGAAAGGCAATAATATTAAAATATATTTTTTTCCTATTCTAACTTACTGAGCTGTCTTATTGATTCCAGGAGGTTTTATTTTATTTTTTATTTTATATTTTTCAAGTTCTTATTCAAATTCCAGTTAGTTAACATATAGTGTTTCATTAGTTTCGGAAGTAGAACTCAGTGATTCCTCACTTACATATAACACCCAGGCTTCATCTCTACAAATGTCCTCCTTAATCCCCATCATCCATTTAACCCATCATCCTTCCCACCGCCCCTCTGGTAACCCTCAGTGTGTTCTCTAGAGTTAAGAGTCTGTTTCATGGTTTGCCTCTCTCTCTCTTCTCCCCCCACCCATGTTCATCTCTTTTGTCCCTTAAATTCCACATATGTGTGAAATCATATGGTATTTGTCTTCCTCTGATGGATTAAATTTGCTTAGCAAAATACACTCTGGCTCCATCCATGTCACTGCAAATGGCAAGGTTTCATTCTTTTTTATGGGTGAGCAATAGTCCATTATATATGTATACCAGGAGATTTCATATTAATCATGATTTTCTTTAATTTTTTAATTAATCATGCCATCAGTAGGCAATAATAATTTTGTCTCCTATATTTCCAGTGTTCTTTAAATTTTATATTTTGTCACATTTTGTTTTATTGGCATGAACTCAATGTATAATTTTGTACAATAACATTTACAGCAGGCATTTTTGCTTTGCTCCTGATTTTAATGGAGATGCCTCTAATATCTTAACCTGAAATGTGATGTTGGTTTCCTTCTTTGGTGACTAAATAATGTTCAGAAAGTCTTGAACTTCTAGTTCTCTAATCTTCAAAAAATAATAAAATAAAGTAAGAACGGGTTGTATTGGAGCGCTTGGGTGGCTCAGTCATTAAGCATCTGCCTTCGGCTCAGGTCATGATCCCAGGGTCCTGGGATCGAGCCCTGCATTGGGCTCCCTGCTCGGCAAGGAAGCCTGCTTCTCCCTCTCCCACTCCCCCTGCTTGTGTTCCCTCTCTCCCTGTGTCTCTCTCTGTCAAATAAATAAATAAAATCTTTAAAAAAAATGGGTTGTTGTATCAAAAGTTATTTCAGCATGTATCTATTATCTATCCCATAATATTCTTTCTTACTGAATCTATTTAATAGATCTGTGAATTCTGGGAATAAATCTCACTTGGTTGATTTTTAACATAGACTTGAATTTAGTTTGCTAGCAATTCATTTCAGGTTTTTTAATAAATCAAAAAGAAATTGGCTTTTCTTTTTGTTTGAGTATCAGAGCTATGCTGGTTTTATAAAATAAATTGTGTAGCTATCTATATCTTTCTGTTCTTTGGAGCAATTTATGTAGCATTAGCTGTTCCTTGAACATTGGAAAAAACTCCATCTGGTTTCAGAGCCAGTACTTCTTTTGCACCTTTTCCATGTTGTCTGTGGTTGTGTGTCTATTTGATTTTGACTCCTTCTGAATCAATTTTAGTAACTTAGTTTTTTTAAGACAAGTTTATATTTTTCATTGGCATTTTCTAATATTAACATTGAGCAATACAACACATTTTCCTATCGTTTTAAATTGATTCTGTTGTTACAAGCTCTGTATCATTCCTACATTTATCTACTTACTCTTTGCATTGTTGCACTTTTTCTCCTGATTCAAGTTTGCCGAAGCTCGGTCAACTTCAGTCTGCTTCCGTTGTTGCTCGTTGGCTTAAAATGTACCTTATTCACTTCAGTTCTTTCTTTACTTTTTTGGGTATTCTCCCTAAAATGCTGAGTTGAATGATTTATTTATTTTCCATCTGTTTCCTTAACATTTAAACTATTGTTTTAACTTATTGGCTTAAAAAATATTCTGTATTTAATTTTGTTTTGATCAGATGATTTTTAATGGGTGTCATTCCGGGAAAGATATATATGTTTTTGTTGTTACAAAAAAGTTTGTTTTCATTGTTGCTTAAGCTTTTGTTATTAATATTTTATTTTATTTTTAAAGATTTTATTTATTTATTTGACAGAGAGAGACACAGCAAGAGAGGGAACACAAGCAGGGGGAGTGGGAGAGGGAGAAGCAGGCTCCCAGCTGAGCAAGGAGCCCAATGCAGGACTCGATCCCAGGACCCTGGGATCATGACCTGACCCGAAGGCAGATGCTTAACTACTGAGCCACCCAGGCGTCCCATTAATATGTTATTTTAATACATATTTGACAGATGTTTCCAAATTAATTTTTTTTGGAAACTATTGAGGTTGTTGGTAGTAAAATACATGACAATTTTCATAAAATTTCCATGATATTTGAAAAGAAATTTAAAGAGTACAAGATTTGCTTTTAGTTTAACACTTCAAAAAATACTGGTTTTTGCATTTTTCTTTGAATACCTATAGTTTTTAGAATGTATAATAGTGCTATATTATATAGGGTTTGCAGATTCATATACATAAACTCTTTGTTATGAATCTTACCTTTTGTTAACATAAAATGATCCTTTTTCACTTGTTCAACACTTTTGTCTTGAATTCTTTGGCATGATCTTTTTGATCCCTGCTTGGTTATTTGTTTGCCACAAAATATATGCTCCACCTGAAATTTTCCCCTTTCAGTCTTTGCAGTACATTATTTCTGACCTTTCAGTATTATTTTCT
The DNA here is from genome assembly GCF_037043125.1 of Eumetopias jubatus. Lineage (NCBI taxonomy): Eukaryota > Metazoa > Chordata > Mammalia > Carnivora > Otariidae > Eumetopias > Eumetopias jubatus. The sequence goes on from NW_028274812.1 coordinate 70,803,558, forward strand.
GTCAGGTGTATCTTTGGTAAGTAGACAGAATTGATTGTTTTTCTTCCTTCACCTAAGCAGATGGGTTTTGTTATGCTTAAACAGGACATTTTAAACCGATTAATGTTTGTTCTAGTTGAAAGCATTGGTCTTTTTTTGGACTTTTCTGTTCTTGCATCTTAAGTTTGTGTCAGCTAGTACGCAACTGAGAATGTCAGCTTTCTCATTTTTTAGGGGTATATTTGTTTCAGAGGTGTGTTCTTACTTTTGTTTTTTATTAAAATCTCTTCCCAGGTTTGGCAATATTTTTTGGCTATCTTTTTCCTCCTTAACCTCCATCAGAAGTGCTCCATCTAGACCCAGACTCTGACAACAGACACTTGTTTCCTTCCTTGGGCCCTGCTCACTGTCTCTATTGGTCTTCGTGGATCTATGGCCAGTGGTCATCTTGCCACACTCAGTCCTAGTTTCATCTTCAGATTCTGGCAGGTATTCTTTTCACATGTCCCTGACAGACTGAGGTAAGATTATCTTCTATCCCTGTTGACTGTTTTCCTGACATTTGAATAATTGGAGTTCCCCAAGCCTACGTCCCTTGCCATTTGTTGTCTCACTGTTCTCTGCTCATTGTTTCTGATTCAGTATTTGACTTGTTTGAACTACACTTAGTAGGGCACCAGGCAACGTGCCAGTTCCACAACCAGTCTATCTCTTGTTTTCTAGGATTTGAGGTACTGATATTTTGGCTTGGATCACAGTATGTTGACCTCTTCACAAACGGTAGACTGGTCGGTTGTTAGTTGGCATAGATTGTAATTCTGAGCCAGAGGCATTTAGTTGGGAGCAGACAATGGATTTTTGCTTTCTTTTTAGCCATCAGATTTCCTTTGTTTCTGGCAATATGACATGCATTGAACATTGATTGTTTTGTTCAATTTACTCCATAGGGCTTATATTTAATTGGTATATACTCTTGCTACTTGTAATAGATTAGATGTCGATTTTAGTTTTTAGTATTGATATGAAATTTTTGTCTTCTTCTGCTTCATAGATATTTTTGTCCCTAGTGAAGAGATGCCATGGTAAACTAGAAGCCACAAGCAACATTTTTTAAAAAAATTTTTTTCTGAAGTATAGTCGACATACATGTTTTATTAGTTTCAGGTGTACAACATAGTGATTCCACAATTGTATACATTACTCGTGTTCACTATGATAAATATAGTCACAATACAATATCATTACAATATCATTAACTATATTCGTTATGTTGTAGTTTTTATCTCCATGACTTATTTATAACTGGAAGTTTATACATCTCAATCTTCTTCACATATTTTGCCCATCCCCCCACCCACCTCACCTCTGGCAACCACCAGATTATTCTCTATATTGAAGAGTCTGTTTTTGTTTGTTTGTTCATTTGTTTTGTTCTTTAGATTCCACATATAAGTGAACTCATATGGCATTTGTCTTTCTCTGTCTGACTTATTTCACTTAGCATAATATCCCCTAGTCCATCCATGTTGTCACAAATTGCAAGATTTCTTCTCTTTTATGGCTGAGTATATGTAATATTGTACATAGACATACCACATTTTCTTTATCCATTCATTTATTGATGGGCTTATAAGTTACTTCCATACCTTGGCTATTGAAATAATACTGCAACAAATGTATGGGTACATATATCTTTTTGAGTTAGTGCTTTTGTTTCTTTAGGTAAATACTCAGTAGTAGCATTACTGGATCATATGGTGTTTCTATTTTTAATTTTTTCAGGAACCTTCATACTATTTTCCACAGTGGCTGCACTAATTGACATTCCTACCAATAGTGTGCAAGTGTTCCCTTTTCTCCACATCTTCACCAACACTTGTCATTTCACACAAGGAACATTTAAAAGAAAGAAAAACAACCATGGTCATGTTAATAATAGCCATTTTTGAGCATTATGTTATATTCTAGGCATGGTTCCTTAATGGTAAATGTCAATCCTGTTTGGAACACATTTCCCTTAATTTAAGAGACCAGTGGGTATATTTTTCCCAATTGTCATCTAAGCAATTGATTTGCCTTATTTTATGCACATTGAATCTATATTCAAGCTTCCCTTTTTTGTCCTGTGCTAGAAAGCCAAGAGTCTTTTTACAGCAAGTTTATCAGACTGATGGTGTTCCATTTTGTATTAATCTCAATAATGACTTCAAATAATGGCATTATTTTTATTTATAATGTCTTTCTGGTTGATGCTATTTACAGTCTGTTAAATCTGTCTTAAATACTTTCTGTAATAAAGTGGAATAATAATAAATAAGTTCTTGTTCTTATACCTGCCTTCAAAAAGAATATTGGATCTGTAAGACTTGTAATTGCACTTTCTATTGGGTTACACTAAACTTTGTGATCGGTAAAGCATTGAAAGTCACGTGGTTTAAATTCTTGCTTTTAGCTGATTAAAAATATTTTTTAGAAGCTAGACATCCTGGAGTAGTCGCTGGCAGAGACGACATCAAGCATTGTAAACTGTTTATCTTTAGGAGCTTTCACTTCCCTTTTTCCTCTCTCTTCCCACTTGGGGCATCAAGGACAAAATGGAAAGAACACGTGGTGGTGAGGGGCGAGGCAATCATACCCCAACTCAGCTCCAGCACTTGTCAGCACCTCAAGATTAAGCTTCTTCCTGAGTTCTGCTAGCCCCTCTTCTATCACTGTAACTAGTAAACAATCATACACATATACGAGAGAGGTGGCAATGTATGAATTTGAATAAATACAATAATCATGTGGATTTCCTGAAACACACCAGGTTCCCAAGAAAAGGTAGATATTGTAACTACTTAGTTATGCTCTGCCCTCTTCAATGCTTGCCTAAGAGGTTTTCTTGGGGGTTCACTGCAGCTTTCCATTTGGACCTGCTTCCTATACTCTGCATCCTAAACTCTGTCTCCTCCCCTTTTCAAAATATTCCTATTTTCCTACATTCCCTTAGGGCCTTAGTTTCTGCTAAATTAGCATGATAATCTATTAAACACAAATATGTTATCATTTAAGGTAAGATTTTCCTTTTAACAGGAAATTCTGGTGAAAATGTCTTAGAAAAAGAAGTAAATAAGCATATTTGGAATTTCAGGTCAGTAGGGGCAATATTTTTCATCGGAAAGCACTTTTCAAACCACAATATTATTAGAAATTTTTTGTGAATTTGAAGTTGTGAGCCGGGGGATAGATACTTTTAACCCTTTTTACAACATTGTTAAACCAAGGTTGGTAGATCTAAGAAATTCACCACATTAAGGGACAGCCCTCTAGGTCCCGGCTGAAAATGAGACAGGTTAAAAATATGGAAAACCAAATTGAATTGTAGCTATGGACACACAAATTAAAAATACCTTTTGTCTTTGATAACATGATACATCAAAGATCCAAGCCAAAGGAAAGATATCAAAGCTTTGCTAATTCAAACCCAATAGTATAGGTTTTGAGGTGTGGGAAATCTTATTTTATAGATAATATCAGTTAAATTTCAGGCCCAATTTGGTTGAGACTGTCTCATAGGAGGTGCAGGGAGAAGTTGACTGTAAATCGTGCTGAGGCTGACGAGGCAGAGGAAGCTGCCAGCATGGGTGCATGCCAAAAAGCAACAAGAATAGAGCTGGACTAATTTGAATTCCCTGCCAACCTTCAAGAAAGCAAATGAAGAGCAAAAAGATTATCTGGTCACCCAATCAATATTGGCCCCATGAAGTTGAAGAGTAGCACAAAGAATCTACATGCCTCATTTAAAAGCTGAGATTCATAGTTCTTGGGACCTTCCCAGAAAAAATAAATGTACCTATGCTGCTTTAAATACCTGAAAAAAAAATGAAGTATCTCAGCAGTAACTTATAAAAATACCATTTTGTAAAATTTTTCAGGAAAATTTCACTACAAATGTAGGTTATAGTTCATGAGTGTAAGGAAAAGCCCTAGAATATCATCTATAGAGAGAAACTCTTTTATGTTTAGCCACAAATCTAAATCCTTACATTTTGATTTGAATAGAATGGCATAGCCATGTTTTAATTCTCTTTTAAAATTACCTACTACTTTTTATATTTTGATTTTTACATACCTTGAAAGTATACAAGAATATGAAGGGAAATGTTTTGAAGCTATATCATGAGTCTAGAGAAAAAGCTTTCTAACTGATTCCTCTTGGAACACCATTTGTGACATGGTCTAGGGTCCCACTACAATACCATTTATGTGCAAAAGATATGCTTACATTTTTTTTCCCAAAATGATAACTGGCACTGTTGGTGGGGTGCAGGAAAAGAGATTTTCTTCAACTGCTGGTGGAGGGAATATTGGTCCAACCTTTCTGAAGACACATCAGCATAATATTCAAAGCCTTAAAAATCTCCTTTTACCTATTAATTCATCTTACAGAAATCTACCCTATAAAAATAATGTTAGATATGCACAAAAATGTATTACAAGGAAAATCTAGCAGCACTACTTATAAACATGAAAAATTAGAAACCATTCCATTAGAAGGTTGCTAAAATTAAAGATAATTCCTTTCTGGGTAAGATCATATTTTTTTGATAGAAACAAGATGGAAATTGCAGGACACCAACAGACATAAACCTCCTTAAAAGCTTTTACTCCCCATAAGATGCAGTGTCCAGCAATATCCAGTGACATCTATTTTGTCCTTATTGCCCCTGCCGTTGGCCCAAGGTGTGAGGCTATACTTACCTCTGTGGTCCTGAGCCCTAAATAGTCTCACCTGGTGGGGGAGGTGAACTTGGCAAGGTTAATTGGGCCCCAGCTGGTCCTCTGCAAGCATCTAGGTGGCCAGTGCAAGGGCCAAAGGAAGGATGAGCTGATTCCCTTTATTAAGGATATTGCTTTTCCTGGGGTAGAAATTAAGGGACAATCTCTTATTCCATTTGGGACTAAGAGCAGATTTTCTCTGCTGTTAGGAAAAAATTAAATGTAAGCAATCTGGTGAAGAAGCAAACTTTTTTTCAACGAAGAGCAATTTTAAGAATGGGATTTATAGGTATTTGCTTACTTCATGGCACCTCTGTGGGCTATCTCTAGGAAGCATTACATGATCTGTGGCACACCTAACTTAAGAACTATAGAAGTCATCTATTTGTTCACCCTACATGCTTTTCAGACATAGAGGTAGATACATGACAGGGGATTTTCAAAAGAAAGAGTCTATTATGATAAAACTCAATAATCAACAAGTGATTAATTAAATACAACTATGCTACCCAATATTTATTATGTGGTCCTTAAAACCATGTAGTAGAAGAAAATGTTCTTAAATGAGAAAGTGCTTACACATGACAAACAGGTTATAAGCCAACATGTGCAATGCAACCCTAATCCTGTCCAGAAGAAATTGAGAAAAAACACTGGACATATTTATACCACAATATAAACACCTCTGGCTGATGGCATTACTAGTGTTCATTTTATTTTTTTTCTTGTTGCTTTTCTGTAGTTTTAAGAACTCCCATCCATCCATTGTGTACTACATTTGTATTCAGAGAACAAATGGTTAAGAAAAAAAATGTACTCATTTACTCAGTAATTATTTATTGAGTACCTATCACGTGCCAGATATTATGCTAATGTTGAGGGTACAATAGTCAACACAAGACAATTTCTTTACACTAGAGCTTATTTCTAGTTGGGTGAGGGCACAGAAAACAAAGCAATAAGCAAATTGACTATGTAGTATGTCAGATAGGGATACCTGTTGTGGGGAAAAAAAGAAAAATAAAAAAGAAAGAAAGAAAACCAGGGAAAGGAGATAAGCTTGCTGGAGACAGGAAGGGAGTGTGACTTTAAATAAGGGAAGAGGGGCACCTGGGTGGTTCAGTCAGTTGAGCCCTGACTCTCTAGGTTTTGGCTCAGGTCATGATCTCAGGCTCCTGAGAGACAGCCTTGCATCAGGCTCTGAACTCAGTGGGGAGTCTGCTTGAGATTATCTCCCTCTCCCTCTGCCCCTCCCCCTGGCTCGTGCTTGTGTGCACTCTCTCTCTCTCTTTCCAAAATAAATAAATCTTTAAAAATAAATAAATAAAGGACAGAAGGCCCTATGCTGGTAAATGTGTAAATTTCCACTGAGTGCATTTGAATTTAAAATCCTTCCTGGTGGCCACAGGTGGTTTCAAGAAGTATATCATTACTAAGCACATACTAACTCAGACATTATCATATAATCACAGAAAAGGCAATGTCTCTGGTGCACAGGGGAAGCAGCTTAGACAGGGACCTAAGTGCTAGTGGGCACCATGTAATAAACTTAGATTGTCCAATTGTGACTGTATAGAGTATCATTCTTTTTTTAATAATTTTTTATTGTTATGTTAATCACCATACATTACATCATTAGTTTTTAATGTAGCGTTCCATGATTCATTGTTTGCGTATAACACTCCATGCAGAACGTGCCCTCTTTAATACCCATCACCAGGCTAACCCATCCCCCCACCCCCCTCCCCTCTAGAACCCTCAGTTTGTTTTTCAGAGTCCATCATCTCTAATGGTTCATCTCCCGTATCAGTCTAATTAAGATCTTTGTACAAGGACTTGTGACAAGAGCAGAAGATTGCACCTTAGCACATATCTTTTTATAAGGATATATGGATAGATGATAGATGATAGATGATAGATAGATAGATAGATAGATAGATGATAGATAGATAGATGACAGATAGAAAGAACAGTCATCCATTCATGATACCTGCTTTCTCTGGAATAGTGTGATGGCCCTCCTTTCTTTCTCCTCCCGGTCTGGTCCTAGCCCAGTCAGGCATGCGGAAGTGTGCCGCATGGACAAACAACCTTTCATGAAGGTTGTGTCAGTTTGGAAGGCAGTGTACTCTTTCCTGCCAAGGTGGAGTGGTGAACGAGTCGGTATCAGGAAGATTGTTTGGAACCCAAACAGTTTCCCCTGCTATTCCTGACAGACATTGTTCATAGAATATTTGCCGAGAAGTTGTCTTAGTCCTTTTGGGCTGCTATAACAAAATACCCCAGACTGGGTGGCTTATGAACAGCAAACATTTATTGCTCACAGTGGTGGAGGCTGGAAGACCTAGAGCAGGCCACCAGCATGGTATGGTGAGAGTCCTCTCCTGGGTTGCAGACTGCCAACTTCTTGCTGTGTCCTCACATGGTGCAAGGGGCAGGGCACTCTGTGGGGTCTCTTTTATAAAAGCACTAATTCCACTCCTGAGGGCTCCACTTTCATGACCTAATCAGCTCCCAAAATCTTCACCTCCATATACCATCATGTTGGGCATGATAATTTCAACATATGAAAATTGAGAACATATTAATATGGCAAAAGTATTCCTGAATTTTCAGACTAACAGGCACATTTACATTTAGACAAAAGTACAAAGTGCATTTCAAGCCCAAATACAGATTATTTTGTGCTAATCTGTGGAACTGCATATTTAGAAATTGACCAGTGAAAAATAATTTGCTTGGCTTGAAGAATTTGGTAAATAATTTAGAATTGTCCACTCCATCTATAACTGCTATGAATGATTTTAAAATTGTGTTTAAGTCTGTGTACTCACTGCTTCTAGCCCAGAGATGGAATGCCTGGAATCAAATATGTACTTGATAAATGATGGCTATGATCATGAGAATGATATGACGGTGAGGATTAGAGGGATACTGACAAACCAATTCTTGTTAAAGTATAACAAGACTGCAGCAATATTTTGCCTTTTCCAGAGGAATTTGTGTTTAAAAGGAGGACAACAGGGGCACCTGGGTGGCTCAGTCAGTTAGGTGTCCGACTCTTGATTTCAGCTCAGGTCATGATCTCAGGGTCGTGAGATGGAGCCCTGCGTCGGGCTCTGTGCTCAGCGCAGAGTCTGCTTAAGAATTCTCTCTCTCCCTCTGCCCCTCCCCCACCCCACTTACACAAGAAGACTACAAAGAGAAGATATGCAGAGCCTAGAATTAATGTTGAATGGTGTAATTTGAGGCTCTGACATTTTAAGATGAGCACAGGACTGCCCCTAAGTCATCCAAACTTGCCATATGGTCATCTACAAACTCTGATTCCGTATAAACGCAGCACAGATCTCACAATCTTGGTATCAACTAAAATAGTCACCCTTGTTTTTCATCCCTAGGACATAAGCCTCTGGAAAGAACCTCTCTTTCCACTCTCCCATGTGCAGTGGCTTCATCCTTCTCCAGGGCAAGAAGCACAGAAAACTAGCTCTCCTCTACAAGTCAGTGCTGCCTCACTTCTGCCTACAGACCAGGAAGGGGAGGGTATAGGGATGTCTTCTAAGGGACATCAAGACTATTGAATCCAATCCTTTGGGCTGATACTCCAGTGGTTTTACGACACATTAAAGATGAAAGAAAAATGGATTCAGCACCAGTCCACATTAATTATCTTTGGCCCTTTGGCTCTCTGCACGGTGTCAGGAGTTTTGAGATCTTCAAACTATCTTCTGCTGGATATAAAAAGAGAAATATAGAAAAATATAGCAAGTGGGATAATAGCATTTGTCAGTTTCATTTACAGTTCGTTTAGCTTGGTTGAATTAATGAGTACCTATTAGGCACACTTGCAAGGATCCCTTTACACGTTCTTAAGGAATACCATACAATCAAATATCACTGTGGTAGAATCATAAATAGCAGAAACAGAAAAAAATCCTTCAAGTTCCTCAGATTGGCATTTTTATAGAGCAGCTACTTTTTACCAGTCCAGAATATTCCTGGTATTAGGCAAAGAACAGGCATTTAGGGGACACCTCTTATGTGCATATCATTGTACGGAACACAAAGGGTTCCTCCTCTCAGAGATGGTGTATGTCCTCTCCCTCCATTTGCCAAACTCTCCTAGCACTTTGTTGGTGACTTTTGTGGGGTACCCCCTATTTACTGTCCTTGCGTGTAGTTTTTTGCCCATTGTTTTATCCCTCCTTTGGATTATAAGCTTTTGTAGGCAGATACTTCATATTCCCCATAGTACTTTGCTTAGTCTCTCATATATGGTATGGTCTTCAATAAACAGTTTTGAATTAATAAATATCAAAAAGGCAAAAGAAACATTGCTGCTTCTAAAAGCCTATAATAGCTAATAATGATAAACAATAGCTTTAAAAAAAAAACACTTTCTGTGTGCCTGACCTGGTACTGTGCTTCACACGTTAAATAAATTACCTTATTTAATCATATCCCCATCTAGAGAGGACAAATCCGAGCTTTACAGAGGTTAAGTCAATAGTAGCTTAATATTACACAGTGAGGCTCAGGATTTAATCACGGGTATTAGTCTAAATTCTATGGCCTTAACATTTATATCATGCATTCTTGCTATCTTAACCTTTATGCCATGCATTCCTATGATTTTTAGTGGTTGTTAATATGTTAGCACTCTTACTTTGTCATCATTACTGACATATCCCATATTCCAGAATTCATTGTTAAAATCAATGAATGCTCTAGAGCAAAAGATCAAAGACAGGCACTGAAGTAGGTTGGAAGAATGCAGTATTGGTCTTGAATTTCCTACTATTATGGCTTGCAGAACGTTAGCATCATTATAGCTATTCAAGACCGAGTTAAATGAGGTGAAATAGTGGTCTTGTTTCTTTTTTCTTGATACTGTGGTGCTCAGTAGAGGGAGAAAATTTTATCGTACAAGATTATCAGTCACAAAAATGATCTATAGCTTTTCTGAATAACTGGTGATGGTCACATACTATTTAATAGAGAAAAATTTTGAGGCATTATTACACCTGAACTTTACTATTATGCACATTTATTGAGTATCTATGAAGGTTTAGAAGTATGCTTAGACACTTGGAATGTAAGGTTGAATAGAATATGGTGCCTGACTTCAAGGAACACCTGGGTAAACAATTATAATGACATTTGTTACATCTTATAATAGAGTCTCACAGAAAATGCTATAGTTTCCAGGTGTAGAAACAATTCTGCCTAATCATCAGGAAAAGATTTACACAGACAGTGAAGAGCAGGTTTTCAGGGTATGCTAGTACTAGGGTAAGGTGTTAGCCCAATGAGCAGCTGATGGAAGGCTTAATTGTGGGATCTAATTGCTCCTATCAGATTAGATGGAGGTCCTAGAAGAAGATAGAAGGTGAATGTACAGGGCACAGGTTAATCTGCATCAGGAAGATGTCCTGGCAGGTGTGGTGAGCACAACAAGAAGGAGGTCTGGTGGTGGGTAAAGAACAGCTGGGCAGTTGGCATCAAGAAGCTCTAGCAAGAGCAATGGGGCCAGGTGCAAATACCAGGGTTCAGGGTCAAAACTCTGGGTCTAAAAGCTAAAAGCCTTGAGGAGGTAGGTCAGATTCTCATCCTCTAGAGTCATGGAACTTTGTCAGGTAGTTAAAGCTGGACCTTAAGTCTGTCATAAGGAACAAGATCAGAGCAAGAATAGTCTTAAACTGACTTAACCACACACTTCAATGCTTCTGGTGAGGGGTTTCTTAAATCTCTCTTAAAACTGAGCAAGAATAGGGTTGGCTTCAGAGTGTGAGTGTGTGTGGGTGTAAGAAGAGGCAGAGACTGTAGGAGGATATAACAAGCCCCACTATGGGGAGCAAAGGGAGCAAATGAGCCTCCATATGTCATGATAAGTAATTCCCTAGGTTCTTTTTTACCCTAGAACATTAACTGCTACAGGTTTACTTAGCATTTTATGTTGAGTTATGACATTAGTGGAATAATGATATCACTAGTAAGTCATTTGGCAGTCCTGTCTGTTACTATTGAAATTTTTGTAAGACTTTTCATATTTTTAGAAAATCTCTGTGGTTTCTAGTTATGGTAGCTTATTATAGCACCTGAAAAAAATTAGCATTGCAATATTTAATTAATTCATAATTTAAGATAATTTGAAAAGGGCTACTCTAAATTTTATCTTTAATTGATTTGCATTATCTATCATTTACTAGGCTAATTGATTTGGGCAAGATTACAAGGAAAATTCTTAAACAACTTTTCAAAATAGTTTTCTAGCACTCTTAAATGTGTTAAAAGCTACCATATATATCAATACTCAGTGGATAATTATTATAATAATAATCATTACCTATTCATGAAAGTAGTTCCTCTAGTGATATTTACTTGGCACTGTAGGAAGAATCCTCTTTGAATCACTATGGATATTTATGATAGTTAGGACTCTTTTGGTTTTAAATGACAGAAACTCACTTTGAACAAATTTAGGCTAAAAAGGATGATTTTGTCACTCTTAATTGCAGGAAGAGCAAGAGTTCAGCTGGGCTTCTGAAATATCTAGAACTAAAAACATAATAAATGGCTTCAGAGCTCCCTCTCCTGCCTTTGGAGGCCTCCCCTATATGGGACAGTGCTATGACTGCCCTAAGGGCAGCGCTCCACATTTCACTCCATCTACCAGCTCAGAGAAAGTATAACTATTTTTTCTGTTTCCAAATTTTAAATTCTGGTAAGGGCTATGGTTGTCACAATTTGGGTCAGATGTCCATTCCTGGACAAATCAGTTGTGGCTAAGGAAGTCAGAGTATTATGGTCGGTTCAGATTGAGCCACTCATATGTAGATTAATTCTATGACTTAAGAATAGACTAAGTTTCTATTTAAAAAAATTTTTTAAAGATTGTATTTATTTGAGAGAGAGCAGAGCATGAGAGAGAGCACAAGTGGTGGGGAGGGGCAAAAGGAGAGGAGAAGAAGGCTCCCTGCTGAGCAAGGAGCTGGATGCCATTCAATCCCAGGACCCCAGGTTCATGACCTGAGCCAAAGGCAGATGCTTAACTGACTGAGCCACCCAGGCACCCCTAGACTAAATATTTTTTAAAAAAGAAGCTAAAATATATAAGTAAATGGAAAGACGTATCATGTTTCTCTGTGGGAACTCTAAGTAATACAAGTTGCTCATTCACTCAACAAATATTTACAGAGGATCTCTTATGTGCCAAGCATGGTAATCCCCCCAAATATTTATAATTTCATTGAAATTCCTAACACCCAGATAACTGTTGTAAGGACATTGACAAGTGGATTATAAAGTTCATAAAGAAATGAATGTGCATAAAAATGGTTTAAACATTTGTTTAAAGAGGCAATTTTCAATCTATGTCGATGTTATATTTGATACAGCTACAAAATCAAAGGGGGAAGACCTATACAGTTGCAAGTTTTTTACATTTCATTTGAAGTGGTAAAGTATTGATTCTAAGTAGGTTATGAAAAGCTAAGTTCAATCACTCAAAAAAACTGTACTAAGAAACATATCAAAAGCACAATGGATAAATTAAAATGGAATAGAAAAGTGTTCAAGTAACCCAAAGAACATTAGGGGAGAGAAAACAGATGAATGAAAAACTGAGGAAAAAACCCAGAAAACAAACTAGAATGGCACACCTAAATATGAAGATGTAAATAACTACCTTAAATGCAATTGATAAAAGTACACCAATTAAAAAACAGAGATCATCAGAATAGGTTTTTTAAAAATGTGACCCAACTATATGCTGGCTATAAGAAACGCACTTTTGATATAATGATATAGGTGGATAGGAAACACATTTTGAATAAAATGATATACACGGTCAAAGGATTTTAAAAATATGTCATGCAAACTAATCAGAAGAAAAATGGTGTGAATATGTTAATATTCACATGATATGATAAAAAAAAGTCAATTCAGTAATAAGACACAAGAGTCCTAAATATGTGTGCATCTGGCATCAGTGTGCTTCAAAACAGATAAACCCAAAACTGAAAAAACTGAAGGGAAAAATAAACAAATCCACAATTATATTTGGAAATTCTAGTACTCCTTTCTCAGTAATCAATAGAATGAACAGACATAGAAAAATCAATGAAGATACAGTGATACTGAACAACATCATCAAATAACTGAACTTCATCGATGTTTCTAGAACATTGCACCCAACAACAGCAGAATAAGCATTCTTTTCAAGTTTACGTGGAACATTCATCAAGATAGATCACACTTCGAACAAATTAAAAATATTCAACATCATACAAAATATGTTGGCTGACCATAATGGAATCAAACTAAAAACCAATAATATAAAGATAAAAGGAACTCTCCAAATACTTGGATATCAAACAAAACACATTTCAATAACCCACAGGTCAAAGAAGAAGTAAGGAAAATTAGAAACTCTTGAATTGAACAAAAATGAAAATTAAAAAATATCAAAATGTGTGAGATTCAGCTAAGAGGGAAATTTATAGCATTCAATGCTTATAATATTTTAACTGAAAATTGGTCTCAAATCAATAATATTAAGCTTTCTCCTTTATAAACTAGAAAAGTAAGAATAAAACAAACCCAAAGCAAGCAGAAGGAAGGAAATAATGCCAAGAGTGGACATCAATGAATACAAAACAGTAAGCACTATTGAGAAATAGAGAAAATCGATGAAACCAAAAGCTAGTTCTGTGAAAAACATGAATGCAATTGATAAATTTCCAGCAAAAATGACAAAGGATAAAAGAGAGAAAATGAAAATTACCAATAGTAGGAATGAAAGAGAGGATAGCACTATGTCCTACAGATATTAAAAGGATAATAATTGAATATGTGAACAACTCTATGCTCATACATTTGACAATGGAAATAAAATGGATCAATTTCTCAAAAATCACAAGCTACCAAACTTACCTGAGATGAGATAGATAGCCTCAGTAGTCCTATAACTATTAAATAAATTGAATGTGTGATTAAAAACTTTCTGGAAAAGAAATCTCCAGGTCCAGATGATTTCACTTTCAAATTTTATCAAACATTTAAAGAAGTAGTAACATCAATTCTACACATTTTATTCCAGAAAATAGAAAACATTTCCTAACTCATTTTATGAGGCCAGCATTACACTGATACCAAAATGACAAACATTTCAAAAAAAGAGAAAAACCACATACTAGATCCCTTATAAACATAAACATTAAAAACCCTCAATAAAATATTAGTTAAATCTAGCAAAATATAAGAGAAAAAGTACACCATGACCAAGGGGGGGGAGGGTTATCTCCAAATGTAAAGCTTGTTCAAAAACTTGGAAGTCTGTCATTATAATCCACATATTCACAGTCAATGGTGGAAGATTAAGTGTATTATTTCAATTGTTCAAAAACAAAAAAAAGAAATACTTAGGTATGAGTTTAACACAACATGCATAGGATTTATATAATGAAATCTACAAAATGCTGATGAAAGAGATTTTTTTTTAAAAGGCCCCAGTAAATGGTAAATACCCTGTATTTATGCATTGGAAGATTCAACATAGTAAAAATGTCAATACTCCTCCAATTAATCTATAGCAGAAAGTCTTGAAGATACAGACAAATTGGCTCCAAAATTTGTACATAAAACCAAAGGAATTCAAACAGTCAAAATAATTTTGTAAAAGAAAAGGAAGTTAAAGGAATCACACTACCTGATTTTAAGATTTACTAATAAACTTGTGTTAATCAAGACAGTGTGATATTGCTGAAGAGATAAACACATAGATCAATAAAACAGGAATTCAGAAAAAGATCCATACAACTATGGCCAATTGATTTTGATAAATGCTCAAATGCAATTCAATGGAGAAAGAACACTCTTTTCAACAAAAAGTATTAGAAAAATTGGACAGTTATATACAGAAAAATGTACCTCAACCTAAACCTCACAACTTAGAGCAAAGTTAACTGAAATGATTCATAGATTTAAATGGAAGTGAGCGTACCTGGCTGGCTCAGTTAGGAGAGTGTGTGACCCCTGTTAGCAGGGTTGTGAGTTCGAGCCCCATGTTGGGTGTAGATAACTAAAAATAAATAAATAAGCTTAAAAAAAAAGAAATGTAAATGTAAAACATAGGAGAAAATCTTTGTGGGCAGGTTTAAGCAAAGAATTCTTAGATATGAAAACAAAAACACGGTCCATAATAGAATAAATTGATAGCAAACTTAAATTTTCATATAAAAATTTAAAACTTCTGTTTATATTCACACAAAGCATTACACATATAAAAATATGAATATTTATGGTACTTCTATTCAAAACCACCAAAAGCTGGAAACAACCTAAATGATCTTCAGTAGATAAATAGGTAAACTGTGGCTACATCCATACAGTGGAATACTACCCTGTAATGAAAAAGAAAGAACTGTTGATACATTCAGGGCCTGAAATGAATTTCAAAAGCATTATGCTCAGTGAAATAAGCAGTCTCAAAAGGTTACATACTCTATGAGTCTGTTTATACGACATTCTGGAAAAGATAAAACTACAGTGATTAAAGAACAGGTCAGAAGGTGCCAGGGGGCTGGGGTAAGGGGAAAGTATGACTAAAATGGGAGAGCACAGGGATATTTTGGGGTTATGGAGCTATTCTTTATTCTCTATGTGGTGGTGGTTACACAAATCTATACTTGTGTTAAAATTCATTGGACTGTATACAAAGGAAATGAGTCGATTCTACATTATGCTAATTAAAAAAAATAAATACACAGAGTAAGGAAACTTTAATTCACCTCTTTAAATATATATTTTTTTCTTATACTCATGGGTTAAAAACCTAAAAAATACTGATTAGACTGAACAAAATTAGTAATTTCTGTAGGCTAGGAAATAAATAATATTAAGAGATAAGTGACATACTGGGAGAAAATATTTTCAACGTATATAATAGGCAAAAGACTAACAAACAGAATATATGAAAGGCTCCTTTGTATAAAAAAGAAAGACAAAAACCAGTAGGGAAAAATGCACAAAACATCTCAAGAGGGAATTCCCAGAAGAAAAAACCCAAATGGCAATATACATATGAAAAGATGCTCAACCACAGTAGTAATCAGGAAAATGCACATTAAAACAATGAGATATTTTTCACCCATGAGAATGCCCAGATTGAAAAAGATGGATTATACTGATTTAAGCAAGTATGAAGAAATTGGCCCTTTCTTCCTCAGTTTGTGGGAGTGAAAACTGGCGACAACCTCTTGGAAGACAATTTGGCAGTTTCAATAAAAATTTAAAAGCAAGGGCTTTTGACCTAAGAAATCCATTTCTAGGAATCCCTCCTAAAGAAATACTTCCACATATGCATAAATGTGTATGTATAAGGATTACTTTGTGACATTGTTTTTATTCAGTAAAAATTGTAAAGAAGACACATATTTATTGAAAAGAGATTTAATGAATTATGGTAATTCATATTAGGAAATATGATTCTGCCATTAAAGAGAGATAAATCAGTGTGCATTGATATGGAGATATAACCTAACAGACTGTGGACTGAAAAGGCAAGGAACAGAACAATATGCATTATATGATGGCAACTTACTAAAAAACACATGCATACATATATACTACATGTATGCGCACACACATAAATGAGTAAATGAAGGAGAATTGGTCTGGAAGGTTGTTTATTTAGCTGATATCAATAATCTACTCTGTGGTAGGTAAATGGAGTAGGGCTGGGCAGTGTGAATAGGGCAGTATCATTTTCTAATGGGAAGTTAATTCAATTTAATTTCCTTCAATTAATTAAATGCCTTTAAATTACAATAATTTGAGGAGGGTTTAAGAATTTACTAAGTTATACACAGGCTGTTTGGAAACCACAGGAATAGTCTACCTTTCTTGGAGTACCTTTCTTTGTACTTCAAAGAAAGTCTACCTTTCGTTGAACTTCAAGGGTGGCAAATTGTGGGAGGGTAAATATATGGGGAGAATAATGGAAGAAAAGAGCGAGTCAGTAAGGTTTGTGTAGATTCTTTCTCCGTGTCATCTCATCTCTGGTGATAAGGCTGATATCCCCTTCCTGGTATGGGAAGTTGTAGGGGGCTACCTTCACAAGGGGAATTTATGTTCTGCTTTCAGGCAGATGGGGAGCGGGGACAGAGAGCTCAGCCTGTACCTGCTTTTTCTCAATTGCCTTCAGCTCAAAATTATCCTTATGCCAGAGTGGCACATTTTGGGGTGGCATACTCTAAGCCCCCTTTGTGTGTACCGACCATATGTTTTTCATGTCAGTATAAGTTGACCTGAAAAACATGATGATTTGAGGTGTCACATTTTCCAAGATTCACTTTAGAATTGAAGTTAAGCTTTAATAGGTAAAACCAAAGATTTATAAGTCCTTTTATTATTTGTAAGGTAATATTTCTTTTGGATAATAAAGTGATTCCATATATTTAAGTAACTACTGTTAATATTTGTGTGTATGTAGATACTCAGCTTATTTTGCAGACAGCTGTGGGTTTTTTGTTTTGTTTTGTTTTTGGGAGAGAGAGAGAGAGAGAAAGAGAGAGCAAGAGCACTCAAGCTGGGGTGGAGGAGAGAGAGAATCTTAAGCAGGCTCCACGCCCAGCACAGTGTTCGATCTCACGACCCTGAGATCATGACCCGAGCCGAAATTAAGAGTCGGACACTCAACAGACTGAGCCACTGAGGTGCCCCACAGAGCTATAGGTTTTGTTTGTCCTACTAAAAGGAAATTGAAGGCTAGCGGCTGTGCTGTAAGATGTTCTTCTCATTCACCCTCTTCCATCACAGTTGTCTCACATCTAGCTACATGGTGGCCCATTGTATGGATGTGACATAGCACACTTACCCACTTTGGTGTTGTTCAACATTTACATTGGTGCCAATTCCTAAAGTCTTTTTTGATAACAAAGGAAAGAGAAAGCCAAGGGGATGAGAGAAGGGATCTAGTATTCAAATGTTAAATTTGAATAGTCAATTAGAATTGCTCCTCAGAGTAAAGGACTCAAGGAACAAGTAACTTACATTTCTCTGCAGACTGTGTTTCTCTAGCAGTGTGTCACATCAGCTTCCCTTAGAGTGCAAGCAGGCAAGACCCAGAGGCAGGTGCCTGGGCCCAGAACTCTAATTTTACATGTCATAGTTCATACCACTATTAATGCCACTGTGTGGAGCTGGGCTTTCCAGTAATCACCTCCTACTTCTAGCTGTTCGATCAAGTTGAAAACCCAACATTTTTAGAGACTCGTTACTAAGACTAGTGTAGGGGCCAAGGGTAGGGGGCCCCAAAATGGGCCATTCTAGCAAATTGATTATTTGAAATAAAGGTTACTTAAGAAACAGCCAGTGCAAGGACACTCAGACCCTCCTCTGTGCCCCGGAGAGCAGAAAATAATCTCCCCTATGAAAAGTACCCTCTCTTGCCAAGAAGTGAAATGATGTCCTCATCACCAGAGATCCAAACCGGAGAGCCAAGAAAGCTGTAGAAACAAATCTTGGCACTTTTTTCTAATCTACTACCTCAGTCCAAATTCTGCTTAGAATTCCTTACAATTAAAGCTTCCAAAGATCTGTTTTCTTTACCCTGTCAGTTCTCCACAAATTCATTGTCTCTTTGTCTAAAAAGTATAGAAACTACCTGCCTGGGTCATTTCTTTAGGTCTTAATTTCATTATTGGGCCTCTGTGCATACATACTAAAACTTTGGCTTTTTTTCTCCTGTTAATCTGTGTCATATCAATTTAATTCCTAAAGGAGCTAGAAGAACTTGGGCAGGGAGGAGTGGGGGGAAGGAAATTTCTCCCTCCCAACACTAGATTGACATTCCCCAAAGTGGGAGGCACAAAGGCATTTCAAGGCATGTTCCTGCTGTGGTTAGCAGAGGGAGTTCATTAACAAAATGTCATGCATTCCACCCCGCTCACCCCCCACCCCCCCCACGCCAGACAGTGGCAATAACAATCCGTGGTGTTTCTATAGCACTTTACAGTTTACAAAGGGATTTCCCTTTACTGTTTGCTCTGATACTACCACAGTCCTTGAAGTAGGCAGGTGGATAAAGGGGGAAGGAAATCTGCCCCCTCCCTTGCCTGCCTCCCCCGTCTCCAAATTCCATGCTGACTGGGCCACGCTTACTGGTGTTCAGGATATCTGGGTTTTAAAAGACACTTGCACAAGAGGAATCCTATTTCTTCGACCTTTTGCATCCAGGCTCGTGTAGCAAGCTTGCTTAGTGTCTGGATTTTGGAAGTAGGCTAGCCATTTCTCTAACTTTAGTTTCTTCTTCATGTGTAAATGCTGCACCTTCTGGTCTCCGGGGACTGGTCGCCAGTAAGATTTGGCCTTCCAGCAGAGGGAGAAGACACATGAAACTTAATGGCGCTTGAGCAGCGCACTGCCGGCCAGATGACTGCAGGGTATAGGCACCAGCCCCGTGAACAAGGCAAGGGTCTGCTCCTGTCCGTATTGTTATTTGTGCGCATGCGTGTCCTTGCAACTCTTCATCATCCTGATCTCACCAATACTTCAAGTGATTTGGGCTCAAACTATAGAGAAGGAGATGACCCAGAACCAGCTGTGTCTTCTCCAAGGTCACACAACTGGTAATATTAAGCTTGACCTCGCTCTCAGGGTTTCTGATTTTCAGTCACCACTCTGGATTTCCAGGACTTTCCTGAGACAAGGTCCATTTCTGGCCAATCTTCCTCTTGCAGGAACAAGCAGTGGGAGGAGTTCCTTCTCAGGTGTGGGGCTTTTCCTTTTCCCCTTCACCACAAAGACCTCCCTGTTATCACAGCTTCTCTCCTGTGACAGGAACAAAGAATAAAGCTACTATAGCTCCCTCTTTCCCAAAGCAGGAAATTTCAGTAACTGTGTTCAGCCTCTGTGTTCAGGGGTGACGTGAACAATAGTAAGTTTTCAGCAGCCTCAGAGAAGTAGCAGAATGAATATGTTTAAAACCCTTCGTTCCAGAGCATCTCTCCTGTACTCTCCCTAGCATGGTCTTTTATCTTTTATTTCCTCGAATGTTTATTCTGCTTCATTTATCAGTGAGACAGAGGTTTGTGGTTTGTTTTGTTTTGTTTTCTTGTACCTGCTGAATCTGTCCTAAGTACCATGAAAATAGATGGCAAAGAGTAGTGTGCAAACTCAACTTTCTGCTATTGAACTCAAGAACCTGGTGTATGGGGGAGCCTGGGTGGCTCCGTTGGTTAAGTTAAGCATCTGCCTTCAGCTCAAGTCAAGATCTCAGTTCTGAGATCGAGCCCCCGCTCCAGTTGCATCAGGCTCTCTGCTCAGTGGGGAGTCTGCTTCTCCCTCTCCCTCTGCCCCTCCCCCCAGCTCGTGTTCTCTCTCAGATAAATAAAATCTTAAAAAAAAAAAAAAAAGAACCTGGCTTGTATAGTTTACCTATTTCAAGTTACTTTCTAATAGATTGTAGGAACAGTTCTTTCTGTCAATCAAGAGAAACAACCAATTTTCATCAAATGATAAGACAACTCAGCCCTGGGGCGCCTGGGTGGCTCAGATGGTTGAGCGTCTGCCTTAGGCTCGGGTCACGGTCCCGGGGTCTTGGGATCGAGCCCCACATGGGTCTCCTGGCTCGGCGGGGAGCCTGCTTCTCCCTCTCCCTTTGCCTCTCCCCCTGCTCATGCTCTCTCTCTCTCTCTCTCTCTCTCTCTGTGTGTCTCAAATGAATAAATAAAATCTTTTAAAAAAATTAAAAAAAAAGACAACTCAGCCCTTCTTATTTGCTTTTAGTCTCATCACAAATAGGAAGCATTCTTTTCCTTTTGTCAGAAATAATGGCCTCTGTTTATAATAAAAACAAAATGCATGTGTTGCAGTTCAGGTTTAAAAAGCTGAAGCCGAAATATGCTTTCTTCTCTCAGTAATATTATTTTTCACTACCTCTCTATTTTTTAAAAACCCACATGGTATAGCCATCTGACGCACGAAAAGAATAATAGATGTGGAAAACTGCCATTTTTCTCAAAAAATATCTCCTTCCCACAATTATAAAGAAGACCACTGGACTTTTATTGCTATGGTTTCCAAAACCCCAACGCTGGCCCCTCTCTGTGCCTGCTGAGCATCCTCCTTGCCACTGGTTTGGGTGAACTCAGATTACACATTACTATCCAAGGTAAGCCATCGACAAAATCATGATTTGTGAACCCACGAATAATCCCTTCAGTAGCCTGAGGTTTCCACGGTGATTTCCTTTTTCCTAAATTCCTGAATTGTTCTATGCAAAGTTTTTGCAGTGGTATTTTCAGTGTTTGCGTGGCTGAGTACTGGGGGGGGTAAAAAGCTAAAGCAGAAACTGCAGTCAGTGACCTTGAAGCACATATGAGAATGTGCTACCCAGGTGAGGCACTCATGTGGAAGCCAAAGATCTTCACGCTTATTGCAAATTCATCAGCATTCTGGTTTCTGAACAAGGCCCAAGTACAGGAGGAGGGTTTTGCGCGATAATGAAGGGATGACTAATCTGATGCCTAAATAGTGACTCTGGGCTGTCATACGACTTTTTCATCGTGCTGTCGTGCAATCATCTTCGACACTCTGTGATGTCATCTCCCTTCCTTGTAAGTCCAAGCCCCCAGATGCAGCTTATCAGGTTGCTTGTGATGCGTGTGCTTTCAAGAGTCTTATGATGTAAATTGCATTACGTCCGTAATATCAGGGGGAGGAGAGACATTAAATGTGTCTTCAACTATCCCAGCCCCAACCCTAGGAAGGTTTCCTAGTCTTCTCAGTAGAGGGGATAGCCTGCTGAAGGAAGGGGATTATCTATTAATATCTCCAAAGGCTGATACCACTGGGGCCAACTCCCTCCACATTGAGGTCCTCTCCAACCTCAAGAGAAAGGGCAGTGAACCACCATAATAGTGGAGGTGGCACTGTTGGTGGGGGAGGTGTGTCTACCCATGGCTGATTCTACACACTTTTGGGGGCCATCACCCCCTCTGGATGTAGACTGTAGTATCTATCCTCAGCAAAGGCAAGTCACTGAAAGAGACCTTGGAGCCCTGGTACCCACCTCAAAAGGAGATATGGGATTAAATACCCCTGTGATTGTCACTTCTGCTCCTTAGGTCCACAAGACCTCTTTTCTGAAAGGATTGGAACCAGTCATTTGAGAGAGCAACTTCGTGTCAGAAGTCTTGGTGGGTACTCTTGTACTGAGGGGCAGGTGGTTATTCTCATTTAAGAATAAGTGGGCTGAGGGGCACCTGTCTGGCTCAGTCAGTAGAGCATGTGACTCTTGATCTCAGGGCTGTGAGTTCAAGCCCCACATTGGTCATGGAGCCCCCCAAAAAAGAATAAATGAGTTGAAAAGCCAGCTGAATTATCACCAACGAACTTAGGTCATGTCATGAATTGTATCCTCCAAAAGAGGGACGGACACTTGGAGTCCCAACCCCCAGTACCTCAGAATGTAACCTTACTTGGAAGTAGAGTCTTTACAAAGTTAATCAAGTTAAAATGAGCTCAATACTGTGCACCCTAATTCAGTATGACTGGTGTCCTTATGAAAAAGAGGAAATCGGAACCCAGAGACAGGCACACAGGGAGAGCACAGTGCAGAAAAGCAGGCAGACACTGTAGGGATGCATCTACAAGTCAGGAAACACCAAAGAAAGCCAGCAGACCACCGGAAGCTACAGGAGAGGCATGGAACAGATTCTCCCTCACAGCCCTTAGAAGGACAAACCCTGACAATGTCTTGGTCTTAGGCGTCTAACCACCAGAACTGAGACAATACATTTCTGTTATGTAAGCCCTCCAGTGTGTGGTACTTTGTTATAGCAGCCTTGGGAACCTAATGCAGATGGTGAACTAATCATAGAAAAATACTTGAGTTCTGGACAAGACCAGTTGCTAGAGAGATTTCTATTCTCTGACATTGTGCGGTTGATGAGTGGTATTGGGAAGACAGGGCTCTGAGTCATTTTCGGGGTCCTAAGCCCAGTAATTGCACTGTGTTCAAATAGGATACCAAAGGCCAGCTTATGAGGCATCTCCGGTGAGAGAAGAGAGGCTCCCCCTGTTGAACTGGCAGGCCTCTCCTTGCCATGGTACCTGCCCCTTTGTCCTCGACTCATCTCTATAGCTTTTCTCTCCTTCCAAAGGTTACATCTGCTTTACAGATGACAGTGTTCACCTTGCTGGCTTCCTGGCTTGGAGAAATGGGACAGAAGAAGAGAAATCATTATAATTTTTCAGTCTTAAGCTCAATCTTGATATTACTGTCAGAACCTGAGCAGTTTCTCCTGTGATCATGTTTTAGGCAATTTCAACCATTGGGCAGGAGCTACAATTGTCTCCCCACCCCCACTATCATTTTTCTTTTTGTTTTGAGTGTTCTAACCTCTGCTGGAGGCAAACTGAGCTGCTGAATCATTAGAATGGACACAGTCCAATGGTATCTGCTTTTAGCGGAATGGTTCTTCAGATAATCTGTTTTCATCATATCAAGAGCTAAGCCAGTCAGTTAACACAGAGGAAATATTAAAGGCAATATTTTTTCATTAAGGTAAGGCACTAGATAGCCCACATGCTATTTTTTTCACTTAAACACGAAAGTGAAAGCAGTCAACAAAGTCTTATTGAGGAAGAAATAAGAAGGAAATTGATTTTAAAACAAACAGATGCTGCCGATATGATATCTGGGAGACTAGGAATCTGGTCCACTTTAGTCTCTCACCTTTTTCACCTTCTACTGAAGTACCACCCACTTTTTTTCGCATTCATTTCAGCCTGTCTCCCAATATACCATATGTCCGCCTCATCCGAGAAAGCTCACAGACAAAGAAGAAAATAGAGTAACATAAAAGAGGCCAGATTACGCTAAGGAGTTATACTGGAGATCAGATATCCCTCGTCCTATATATCACTCTGCCACTGTGTACTATTTCAAACAACTCCCTCCTACTCTCCCCAAGTTGGTTTACAGGTGTAATTAATGCCCACAGCCAGCTCAGAATAATGATCTCCACAATTCTGAGGAGGTAGATTTCAGATTATGAACTCAACATGACTGGATTGCAATGCAGGGAAAAATAAGTATTTCTGTGCACACAAAGGTCACAAAATTGACAAGGGTTGGGAGAACTTCTCCTGCATTCAGACCTCTCTCCTACTCTTTTTGGGAGTGGGGGAGAGGAATGAAGCTGACTTGAAGAGCTCTAGACCTTCTCACAAATGTGCTTGGTCGGCTGTGATAGAAATCCCCATTTTAATTCCTTTGCCTTCGTAATCTTGTTGGTACCTGCGTCATTCACCTGCTTTTCTGTCCTTATATTTTCATTGTTATTCACCCCACCCTCATCTGAACAGAACTTGTCAGGATGTGATTTCATCTGATTGTGGCAAAATTAACCCACCCTAACTTGGACACCTCAATTGATGTATTTCCTCAACAGCCTGATTTGTCCTATTAGCTGAAGCACAGAATATCTCTTCCCTCTACCGTCTATGTCCTCTCGGCCACGCCTTTTGGTGAAGGGCTTGACAAGCATTGTCCCTTCTGCAAAACTCATCATCTGTCTGTGGATCTAGCCATAAATAAGGAAAGAATCTTTTCTTAAACATCTAACGTCTGGGTCTGGAATCATGCCTCTTAGAGCCACATTTACATTTCCGATCATGACATAGCATTGAATATTCATCTTTAGTTTTTCATCAGCTATCAATACAATCTTTCGATACACTACTGGGGTCCAGCCTCTGGTTTCTTATATCCAGCAGTGATTGCGACTTTCATGTCTTCCTTGAATTATTCTGAACCTACTTTTACAAATTCCATTGTCTTCTTTTCCGGTTAATCTTTAATTTATACCGCTCAAATTGCCTTGCCACAAACATCTTTTAAAAATATTACCAGTTTGCCTGGTTTTTGACATACTCTAGATGCTTGATCGATGCTTTTTAAAAAAAATCTCCTTTCTTAGGATCTCTTATAAATGCATTTAAGAGCATCGGGCTTGGGAGACAGAACTTCTCTATCTCCATGATTTATTTGTGAAATGTCCCAGAGTAGAGGAATCCATTATGATCCTGAAACAGTGTATTGCAGTAAAGAGCACATAGGGGTACATTTAGCAAACAATAATGACAATTACAGAAACAAAGAGAGGAGCAGAGAGAGGCGTCCCCTGAGGCTGGGAATTAATTGAAGGTGGGATGTCCCCAGAACAGACAGGTTTGCCTTTCCCAGCCCCCAACTTCCATCATATCCAAAGCTCTCCTTCCTCACAGTAAATCAAGGCAGAGAGAGGCAAGAAGAGAGGTTCTTTTTCTCAGAATGTCTTGTTTTGGGTTGAAAATAAAGAAAACCGTTAAGACGTTTGGTGCTGCTCATTCTTAAGGGAAGTGCCTGTGTAACATTTAGATAGCTTTTGAAATCTATACACGCTCTTCCTACCTGCTGTGCTCAATTTCAGAACCCAGTGCTGTCATTAAGGAAAAATAGAAACCTTTGTTCTCTCCTCCAGGCATAAAATGTTGCAGGGATTTTCTGTTTCCAGGGGAAAAAAAAAAAAAAAAAACCACATTAAAAAAACCCCTCCATTATTTTCTTAGGCTAAGGAAGCCGGACCAAGTCTCTGTGTCTCTAGCCCTTTTTTTGTGCATGGGCACTGGACACACCATTACTGTGGCTCACTGGGCAAGATTTCCTTCAAGTATTTTAAAGTTCCTCATGAAGACATCAGGCCACTTACTGTAACGGATGGTTTTCATTCTCAGTGTAATAAAGGCACATTCCTGAGGCAGACATTTCTGTCAGAGGCGGCAAACATCAGAAGTTTCAAAGGCTTAGTTCACAAGTATATCCAAGCTTTCAAAGCTTGGCAGCATCTCTGGGACTTGAAAACTGGATTGGAAATCTGAGTTACATTTTTTGTACTTCTTGATTTAGCCTGCGTTTTATACACTCCATTTTTCTATCATTAAATGTATCAAAGAGACCAGACTTACGGGGAAATATACACACACACACACACACACAAATAAGAGAGAGAAAAAAAGCAAGTTTTGTGAGTTTATTGAGATGCGGTAAACATTTTTGTTGTGGACTGTAAAACTCTCTTTTTCTTTCTTTCCAGTGTTGTTCAGTGTAGGAATGATTGAGGCTCTTGGAGCTCATCTTTGCACATCTCAGAGATATGGAGGATGACACCTCAGTTTCATCTGTCTGCAAACTTAAGTGCTGGGCTGAAAGGCAAGTGAGGGCCGGCCCAGTCTCAGCACAACAGAAGACCTCCCTCTTCCACTACCAAATCTGGAGGCTCACCTCCGTGCACCCTGTCTTTCCCTCTTTCTTTTCTTTTACTGGGCAAGTGTTACCTCTCCTCCGATGGTTGTCCCTGTCACCTTCTCAAGAAGCCTCTACTATGATAGGCTAAAAATATGTAATATTTGGATTTCTCCCCCCAGCTACCGCCCAACAGTGCCCTTCCTTCTATAGCCACGTTCCCCCACTTATCTTGCTTTTTATCTCAATTTCCTCACTTCCTACAATATATTGTTTCTTCCACTAATATAATATTGCTTTTTTGATCTTGATAATTTATATTTGTCTTGAGTTATATTGTCACATACTAAGGTTGCTACCTTTCATCACTGGTATATCTTTTCACGTCCTTTGATTTTCAACTTCCGTACATTCTTTTTATGAGAGAGCATCTCTTATAGACAGTGCATTCCTGGCGCTTATTTATTGATTTATTGATTTTTAAAATATTTTATTAATGTATTTGACAGAGACAGAGAGATCACAAGTAGGCAGAGGGAGAGGGAAAAGCAGGCTCCCCGCTGAGGAGAGAGCCCGACATGGGATTAGATCGTGAGATCATGACCTGAGCCGAAGGCAGATGCTTAACCGACTGAGTCACCCAGGCACCCCCTGGGTCTTATTTTAAATCCATCTGAGATTCTCTGTGGTTTCTAAGTAAGTTTAACACATTTGTGTTGATTTTAATTATTATTCTATTAGGGTTTATTTCTATGACCTTACTTCATATCTTAAACTTACTGTACTTTATTGTTTTCTCCTTTCTTAAAATCTTCCACTGGCTAGATCAACTGTCATTCTTTCAGTATGAGAATTGTACATTCTATTTTTGTCATGCCAATATTTGTGCCTAACTACTTAAGATTAATACTTATGCATATTTAAAAAATTAATTTCTTAAATGTGTCAGTTAATCAATCTAACCTCTTTCCCCAAGTAGGATGAGTGCTTTAACACACTGTCATCTCTTCTGATGTGTCTATCAACCCCCCCTCCCAGATGTTATCATCTAGGACATAATTTCTGTATTGCGATGGATGTCCCTTTTCCTTTTTTGTTTATTTGTTTGTTTCCTTTTTTTAAAAAATGTGTTTTTATCCTTGCCTTTTTAGACAATAGATTTTCTAAGTTACTTGAGTCCTTTAAATCCGCATATCTTTTCTAGCATCTTTCTAGATTTATTTCTCTTATTGAAATTCTTCTTCAAAAGTGTTTTTTAAAAAGGATCTTTATATGGCAACCTTTGAAGACTTATGTGCCTCATATTTATCCTTGCATTTATTTATTTGTACACTTAAGATTAATTTTATAGAAGGTCCAATGGAATCAGATTAAATAGTATGCATAACAAGATAGAATGACTATCTTACTGAGATTACAGATTTTAAGCTTATTCTTTTCCCCTTACATTGCATTATTTACTGATTCTGTATTCACAGAAATATACCTGCTTGTCACAGAGAATGACATTTGGAAGCTAAATGATCAAAGTGTATCTGAGTTAGTTACAACAATTGATAATGCCACAGGCAGCAGTTTCTTCATCCAGCTGCTGGAAGCAATTAAATAGCTACTCATCAGTATCTAAAGTGCAAAAATAAAATTATCATCTCAAATGTAATTTGAGATAATTTATAAATGCATCCTTAAATTTTTAAGACTCCAGATTAAGTAGGAATAGACTAATACATATGAATAAGATCAAGCATGTTGCTCTTTAAACAAATTCTTGCATTTAAATGATAGACTGGGTACTGATTCTAGGTTCAAAGTTCTTTCTCATCAGTGTTTTAAAAATATTAGTCCATTATCCTCCTGTATTCAGTGTTGCTGTTGAGAAGTCAGGTGTCAATCTGATTTTTGTTCTTTCAGAAGTGATATACTCTTTTTGGGAGCCTTTAAATGTTACTAAATTTCACTTCAAAGGGAGGTTATCAAATTTCATCATAATGAATCCAGTAATGTGTGCTTCTGTACTTTTCAGCCTTCTATGGACCTTTCCAATTTGAGATTCTTCATCTTTATTTCTGAGAGATTTACCCTTGCTTATTTCCTCTCCTTTGTTTTTTTGTTTTGTTTTGTTTTGTTTTGTTTGTTGTTGTTGTTTTGTTTGAGTTTGTGTGTATGTGTTTCTTTCTCTTCTCTCCCTTTAGGGTCTCCTTGAATTCGGCCATTAGTACTTCTACTTATATCCTCTGTATCTCTTAACTTAAAAACATTCTATCTTTTCTCCGTCCTTGCTGTGTTCTAAGGCCAGTTCTTCACCCTTCTCATTGGGCTCCCCAGCTGCAATCATAATGCTATTCAGCCCACCTACTGTCTTCCTTGTTTCACCTGCTACATTTCCCATATGCACTCTTTTCATGTTCATCTTTATGACTTCTTGTTATTACTTTTTTTTTTACTTTCCTTATCTTTTCAAGGGTAAAGTTATATTTAGTTTAAAATCTTGATCTTCCTGTTCTATTATTTCTATTTCGTGTGGAAAAGTTTCCTCAGTGTGCTGTTTTTCTTTTCTATTGACTGTTGCCCTCCATCAGCTAATTATTTTCTCCCCTGAGCTCATGTTCCTCTGGTGGCATCAGTTCATCATTCAGGTGATGTGTCTCAGCATATGTCATTGCTAGTCTAGTCCAGGCCTTAGTCTGTATCTCTCCCGTTGAGGTTAAGGGGGAAGAAATGGATGTGCTCCTGGAGAAAGCTTCAGGTACCCAGCACTCATATTAGGTATGATCTTATTCAGTGACCATGTCTTTCATCATCCTTCTCTTAAACCCCATTGAGAAAGCACATTATGAAGGGATAATTTTCTTTGATTTAGTCTGCTTGCTCCACGGATCCAAAGGAGGAGGAGATGGGAATGCTGGCCACTCTGCAGAATCAGGTTGACCTAGTGTTACTTCCCTTCAACAACAGCACTGAGGGATGGGCTGCTGGTGCTAGCTCTCTCACAGGAGGAATGGAACAGGACCGTTCTAAGCCACATGGGGTTCAGGAAAGAAAAGAACTCAAAAGCTCACCCTTGAACTGTTTTCTTCATCCACAGTAATATCTGTCTATCCCAGATGGACATTTCTTTCACCCATCTGGTTCTTAAAGCCTTCTGGTCCTCAGGGATTTCTCACAGATTTTATGGTAATCTATAGGATCCGCTTTACCTCCTTCTTCTGTTCCTCCTGCTATATGCTTTCATAGCACTCATCCCATCTCCTTAGGCATCACTGCATCACCATCAACACACAGTAGGTTCTCCCTAAATACCTGGCAAATATGGGAAAGGTATAAAGACACAATATCTGATATGGTTACGGAATGATGTTGGGCAATACATGGGGTTAGGCATATGCCATTGCTTGTCTAATCCAAATCATAATCATGGTCTAGTTCTGCAGATGAGGAAGCAGAAATCTTATTAAACTTTCCACAGACATATAAGATAGTACAATTTACCATTACTATAGTATTTTCAGTTAATGATAAATATTTAAATAACAACCATTCATATCCCATATGTGTTTTTCTTTCAGCTCTGTATTTTGAAACTCTGTTGTTGGTGCATACATACTGAGGGTAGCTAAGTCTTCATGGTGGATTTATCCTTTTATCATTATGTAATGTTCCTCTTTGTCCTAATTTCCTTTACTCTGAAATCCACTTTAGCTGGTATTAATATAGCCACTCCTGATTTTTTTATTGTTAATATTTGTACAATATCTCTTTTTCCATCCTCTTACTTACAAATAACCTATCTTGATGGATTTGAAGAAGTTCCTTACAGACAACAGCTAGTGGGGACATGTTTCTTTCTTTTTTTTTTTTAAAGATTTATTTATTTATTTTGGAGAAAGAAGAAGTAGGGGGAGGGGCAGAGGAAGAGGGAAAGAGAGAGAGAATCCCAAGCAGACTCCCTGCTGAGTAAGGAGCCTGCTGTGGGGCTCGATCTCACAACCCTGACATTATGATCCAAGTGGAAATCAAGAGCTGGATGCTTAGCCTACTGAGCCACCCAGGTGCCCTGAAGCCTCAGTCTCCTTCTGTTATTTACTTTCTGTTTAGATAAAATTCCTTTAGCAATTTTTTAAGGGTAAGTCTGCTGATAGTACATTCTCTTAGTTCTCCTTTATCTGCAAATGTATTGATCTCCCTTTTATTCCTGAAGGATATTTTTAGTAGGTATAGAATGCAGGGTTGATTGTTCTTGTCTTTCAACATTTGAAAAATGTTCCACTTCTTTCTGGAAAGAAGCAGAACACTGAATACCCTCTCTTCTTTCCATCTTGGTTGATGTAGATTGACAGTGGAGACTTGGCCCCCCACCGGGTCTGGCTGGTTCTGGAAATGAGGAGAGTAGAGAGCCAATTAGTCCCACCTTGTGCTACCTCATTGCACTCCATCAGTGCCAGGTGGGGGTGAAAACTCTGCCGCCCCTGGGCCCTGCTGACACCAGCCTAGTGTAAGAATCAAAGCACCACCTGCTTCCAGTGGGTAACCATGTGCATTTTTCTGTGCCCTCTCTTGCCTCCTAAGAGAAGAGGTAAAAAAACACCTTACACGTCTAATTAGGGAAAACTGAACCAAACAGATGAAACAATAACAAATTAACTTTCCTTGTTTCTCTCTCTCTTAGAGCTAGGTCCAGGCAAAATAGTTAAGTAGGTAAAATTTGACCTAAACATGTCTTCCCTGCTATTTTTTTGGTGTCTCCTTACCTGCCAAAGGGCACTCAGGCTGTCTTCTGGATACTCCAGACTCTTCCTCAAAGAACTCCATCAAAATTTAGCTGGTCTCCTCAGTATAAGCCTTTTGGTTGATTTTTGTAAATTGCATCATGCATTAATTTGATATGAATTTTTTATATATAAAACTGTTCTCTTTAGTGATCTATTCCTTTAGGTCCTTGATAAATGACTGACTAACGAAATTGAAAAACTAAGAGATTAAAGGATGATAAATTTTTAATGTGTTACCCCTTCTAGGAAAAACTGGGATGGAGGGAAAGAGTTATATGATTTTTAAACATTTTTTTCTAGTGTAGTCACATTTAAATAGAAGTCTTAAGTACTTTAAGCAGAAGCATAAATATTGAAAACATTTCAGGAACAGAGTTGGTACAGAGGTGGAGGCACTTGGGACAACAGATCTTCAGGAATCCTTAAATAATTTATTTATTACCAACAGTGAACTGGCTCATTTCTCCTTAATTTGCACAGAGAATCAAGAGCTGTCTGCTAGGTGCTTAATTAAACAGTATGTGCCATTTCTACTCTTCTGTATCTTATTGATTTGATCTTGTTTCTCATCTGTCAGAGCTCTTGGATAAAAGCAATTGCCTTCCTAGGGTGTCATTTTATCTTCTGGTCTGCTTTTCTGGATGAGTGATTTTAGATTTTATTGTTGCCATTATTTGGTTGTTGCTGTTTGATTTGTAAAATTTATGATTTTTGTTCCACAGGACAAGACTTTAAGATTTTTAAAAGAAAAAGCTATCCTTCATACATCAAGGTTATGTACCTTTTTTTCCCTATCAGGATAGATGCCTGATTTTTCTTTCATTGTATCTCTTTGTAAGCAGCATGGTTATATGGTCGAATGCTCCTTAGGAATTAGTGTTGCTTTTTAAAAACCACAGTTTTCTGAGCTTTTTAAATGGGCAGCTTCAATTTTTAGCTGCCTTAGAAATCTGTGTGTGGACACCATGATACCTACTAGAAAAACCTACAGAAAGCCTTCTCTCAACTTCGATGTCTCTTTGTAACAATACCTGGAGAGGTTCTTCAAAAGCAGACATAAAAAGGAGCCAGAAAAATGCTTACCTGAGAATGAGTGAAACTACCTTAATACAGTTTTTTAGTGTAATTACATGCTACAAATTATAACATACATATAAAGTTGATCTCATAGATCAATCCTTCCGTGCCCGAGAAAGCTGTCAATGGCATTGAAAACAATCCACGGGTTACGTCTGCCAACAAAGTTAGACTTTTTTTTTAAGATAATTTATTTATTTGAGAGAGAGAGAGAGAGGGAGAGAGTGTGCTCACACACACAAGAGGAGTGGAGGGGCAGAGGAAGGAAGAGAAGCAGACTCCCCGCTGAGCAGGGAGCTGGATCCCAAACCCTGGGATCATGACCTGAGCCAAAGGCAGACGCTTAACCGACTGAGCCACTCACATGCCCTAACAAAGTTAGATTTTTTTTTTTTATTTGACAGAGAGAGACAGCAAGGGAGGGAACACAAGCAGGGGGAGTGCGAGAGGGAGAAGCAGACTTCCTGCCGAGCAGGGAGCCCGACGCAGGGCTCAATCCCAGGACCCTGGGACCATGACCTGAGCCGAAGGCAGGTGCTTAACGACTGAGCCACCCAGGCGTCCCCAAAGTTAGATTTTTATGGGGACTTCCCACCCCTTTAAAGATATAAGTTATTGATTTTAGAAAAAAGAATACTTGGCTCCTAAGAAAGACAGCATTATCTAAAAATTAAGAGGAAGAATACAAGTCCCTGAAAATGATTCGCCACAAGAAATTTAAAAAAAAATTTCCAGATATTTCTACTTGTCTAAAAGGTGAATACAAAAATATACGGTTTGTCTTAAGAGTTGAAAGGACAAGATGGCTGGATTTGATACAAAGCTAATAGACTTAGGTCTGGGCTTAGACAGAAAAAAGGTAGAATGAAATGAAGTGTATATACTAAAGGAATATGAAAGTGCAATGGTAGAATCAAAATTACAAGCCAATCTGACTTCATGAGATAAAGGATATCTTAGAAAACATCTTCTTTGAAAAAAAAAGGAAACATCTTTCTTGTATCACCAATTATATCTGATAATTATTGCTCATGAAGTTTTAGAAAGTCTTGAAAGAAAAAAAAAGATGAGCTAAAGAGAAAAGTTAATTTAAAAAAAGAACTTAAAAAAAAGGAAACAAAGACAAGCTAATGACCCTGAAGGGTAAATAATAGAGATGGAGCATTCAAATCGTACATTTTCCAAAGAACACAGAGACAATGAACTTAAGCAATAGTCCAAGGTCTTCAAGAAGTATGTTTTAGGTGAGACTTAGTGCTGAAAAGAGCCATCAGGGGCCAGGAAATTTTC
Source organism: Eumetopias jubatus (assembly GCF_037043125.1). Classification (NCBI taxonomy): domain Eukaryota; kingdom Metazoa; phylum Chordata; class Mammalia; order Carnivora; family Otariidae; genus Eumetopias; species Eumetopias jubatus. Next base: position 70,836,729 of record NW_028274812.1, read on the forward strand.
GAAAAAAAGTTCTAAAACCAAAGGAGGAATTGCAGGAAGGTGGTCAAAAAGTATAAACATCCAGTTACAAGATAAACAAGTAGAGGGGTGTAAAGTACAGTGTGATGTGTATAGGGGTGTAACGTACAGTGTGATGCCTATAGCTAACACTGCTATATGGTGTATGGGAAAGTGAAGAGAGTAGATCCTAAGAATTCTCATCACAATGAAAAATATTTTTTCTTTTCTTTTTAGTGTGTCTATGTGAGACGGTGGTTGTTAACTAAGCCTATTGTAGAAATCTTTTACAATATATGTAAATCAAACCATCTTGTATGCCTTAAACTTATGCAGTGATGCATGTCAATTATTTCTCCATAAAACTGGGGGAAAATAGAGTCTAAAACCAAGACATACAGAGGTAAAATTTTTGTATTTTTAGAATAAGTTATGGTGTGTGAACATGTTTTAATATTATGTCATATATATACATGTCCTAAAAAATCGAAAATGTTTACATTACAATGTATATTATATACATATATAATATTTTAGAAAATTGAAGATGTTTATACTACAATATTAAGTGAGAAAAAAAGAATGCATGCACAGTATATCTTAGCCATGTAAAAACATGAATTGGAAGCCATTATTCCAAAATGTTAAGAGCATTTATCTCTAGTGGTGGGATCGTGTATGATGTATTTTTTCTCCTTCTGAAATCCACATGTCTGCCTCGGCTTCTTGGTTTTATTGACTGCTCTGTGCTCCAACTCTGTCCTCAGCATCCTTCATTGGGTAACTAGCAAGCATCTCAAACTTAACATGTCTGAAACCAAACTACTGATTTTTCTCCCTTTCTTTCTGGTCTTGCATTTTTCTATATCTTCACTTAGTTGCTAAGGTTAAAAACCTAGATTTGGGTACACAAATTTTCCTTATATTAGCTATATCATATATATATAAAATGTATATTCTTAACTATTGTTGCATACATAAAATATTTCATATTTTTTAAAAGATTTTATTTATTTATTTGGCAGAGAGAGACACAGCAAGAGAGGGAACATAAGCAGGGGGAGTGGGAGAGGGAGAAGCAGGCTTCCCACTGAGCAGGGAGCCCAGTGTGGGGCTTGATCCCAGGACCCTGGGAGCATGACCTGAGCCGAAGGCAGACGCTTAACAACTGAGTCACCCAGGTGCCCCAAATATTTCATACTTTTAAAGAGAAGCCTAAGGACTTGTCTAAAGAACACAAGAGCCAATCTAAAGGAGTTCCTAATAGCTAAAGTTGGAAAAATTTGAGCAATAAAATAAATATGGATAGTTTGAACTTTAGCCCCTATAATAACATAAATATTCATGAATCTATATTGAAATAAATAAATAATCAAAAGGTAAGTAAATGAGGGAGAAGGAATGGATCTTTCCCGCTTAAGAATTTCAGTTAGTGAGTGGTGGGCGCAAACAGCGGTGGTGAGGCTTGCTGGTAAAGTGTGGTCTTGGTACCCTCCTCGTGAACCATGGAGAGTGACTTTTATCTGCGTTACTACATGGGTTATAAGGGCAAATTCGGCCATGTGTTCCTGGAGTTTGAGTTCCGACTCGACCAGAAATTGAGATATGCCAACAACAGCAATTACAAAAATGATGTCATGATCAGAAAAGAGGCTTATGTACGTAAAAGTGTAATGGAGGAACGGAAGAGAATAATTGATGACAGTGAAATTACCAAAGAGGATGATGCCCTATGGTCTCCGCTTGACTGAGTGGGCCAGCAGAAGCTTGAAATTGTCATTGGAGATGAACACATTTCTTTCACAACATCAAAAATTGGTTCTCTTATTGATGTCAATCAATCCAAGGATCCAGAAGGCTTACAAGTATTTTATTATCTTGTCCAGGACCTGAAGTGTTTGGTCTTCGGTCTTATTGGATTACACTTCAAGATTAAGCCAATCTAGATTGAAAATTGATGTGGACACAAGGGGGGTTGGGAGTACCTGTTTTTAATTACCATTATCAGGAAATTTTTGTGTATATCAGGGCAATATTTTTTTATAAACTATAAATGACTGTCTTTAATAAATACATAACAAAAAAAAGAATTTCAATTAGTAAATATAGAAGGAAAGAAGAAAATAGAAAATTGAAAATCAGAATAGAAGTAGAAAATCACCATTAGGCAAACACGTCAGTAACTACTGTGGCAGGCATAATCCACTGATGGAGGCCAAAATTACAGGGCAAAGTTTAGAGAAGCAGGATTTGCATAGTCTGCAAGTATCATCCTCAAGATTTTTTAACTACAAGGGGGAAAAACAGTAACTCGACAGTAAAGCCAGCAGAAACCACCTATACCACATGATCAAGGTCAACATCACAGGTAACAGGGTGTATAAATATCATGAACCCCTTGATATGAGGTACTGAGGATACCTCACTTCTGTGGCATTCTTTTCAGACATGCACAACCTCATTTCAATCATGGGGAAACATCAGACAGACACCAAATTGAAGAACATCTACAAACTAACTCATGAGTACTCTTCCAAAATTCTTAAGTCATGAGAAATTTTCACAGACTGGAGAAGATTAAAGAGAAATACCTAAATGCAGTGTGGGATCTTAGAATGGAAAAAGGACATCAGTGGAAAAAAAAAAAAACCTGATGACATGTGAATAAAATCTGTAGTTTAGTTAATAGCACTGTGCCAATGTTAATTTCTTAGTTTTGATAATTGTAGTATGTAGAGTGGGAATGTTCAGAGAAGCTGGGACCCTTCTTCTGTCTGGGAACTCTAGTATTTTTGCAACTGTTTTCATTTTTATAAGTCTAAAATTATTTCAAAATAAATGTTTTTAAGAGGTATTCTAAAATAATATATCCAATAGTATCTCAAATTTCTAACTATATATTCCAGATAAGCAAACCATGAGAAACTACAGGCAAGTTGGGAGAACAGAGGGGAGGGCCTTGCTTTTATGGAGGAAAACAGGAATCTAGGAGGGGCTGTTTCTGAAGAAGTTTTCAGAGTGCTTATAATCTGCTGAGTGTGACTGTTTCACATTGGCAAGAAGTCCTTCCTTCCTTCCTCCTGCTGGGGTATATAAAGTAAGCTTCTCCCTGTTTGGGGTCTGAGTGGTAGTGGGTGACTGCTTCTCCTTCAAGACTTCCCCTAGTCCATTTTCAATGAGGTTTCCTTTATTTATTTTCACTATATATATATATATATATATATATATATATATATATATATGTTATACACTAAAATGTTTCTAAGTGCTGGGATTATGAGTAATTTATTTTTCTCTTTAAATTTTTCTTCATTCTTTTTTCTTTTTTAAACATTTATTTATTTATTAGAGAGAGAGAGCACACATACAGGGGAGGGGCAGAGAGAGAGAGGGAGAGAGGAACTTTAGCAGACTTCCATGCTGAGCAGGGAGCCCGATGCAGGGCTTGATCCCAGGACCATGAGATCACCACCTGAGCTGAAACCAAGAGTCAGACACTCAACCGACTGTGCCTCCCAGATGCCCCAAATTTTTCTGCATTTTTAATTTTTCTAGTGAACATGCATTGTTTTTATAATTGTAATTAAACTAATAAACTACTCTTTTAAAAGATCTAAGCAAACAAACCTGGGTGTCATTTAAAATTATTTTCTTTCTTTCCTATCTCATGTGTCTAATCCATCTGTAAATCTTGTCAGGTCCTCCTTCAAAATATATACATTCCTACCACCTCCTCTGCCTACCACTTAATCCATGCCTAATCCATCATTTTATCATCTTCTCTGGCCCTCCTGTTTCCACCTGTGTCACCCAAGTCCCTTCTCTGTGACACCAGAGTGATCTTTTAAATCAGACCCCATCGTTCCTTTCTTGCCATGCCTCTGCTGTGCTCAGAGTAAAACCCAATGACTATATTTTGCCTACCTGGCCCTTGCCTCTCTCTGACCTGCCTTTCACCAGCGACCCTTGCCCCCTGACCCCTGTACACCTTCTTGCAGAACTTCCTCTTACACAATCAGATGGTTCTTGTCTCAGGGAACTTTATACTTGCTGTCCATGCCCCAAATGCTCACTTCCTCAGGGAGACATTCACTCACTCCATTAATCTCTATTCTCTGATCCCGCTTTATTTTTCTGCATAGTAGTTGTGAAAATAGGACATTAGAGGTTATTTATTATCTGTCTCTGTCACAGGGATGGAAGCTCCATTGCTCCTTTCTTGATACCCAAAACAATGTCTGGCACATAGCAGGTGATCAATAAATATGTATCAAGTGAATGAATCAAACTCCTGCCCAATCCATAGCTGACAGGAGAGCCCACCCACCAATTTCTGCAGCTTTGACCAGGGATGGGGTTGGGGAAAGGGTGTCATGCCGATGGGTGGGTGGGGGACTAAACTTTAAGTCTTGGTCACCCTGTCCTGTCCTGCCCCTGGTTCACACTCTGGCAATCCTCACATGTCCTAGGACTCTTTCTCAGTTTCCTCAAAACCTAGTCAAAGTCACCAAAAATAAACATTTGTGGGTTTAGCTGACATTAGTGAGGGTTACCTGGAGAATGTGAAGAGGAAAAGCAAATGACTTCAGGACAAACATTAATCATCCTTGTTCTCAAAATGCCGTGTTCTCACCACCCCCATGGAATTTCATCCATATACCCGTTGTCCATCTGGGGGCTGTCTCCCTCTTACTCCTCCTTCCCTCCCTTCTTCTATCTGCCATTTCCTCCCTCCCTTCAAGAGCTCAGAGAAATGCCTCTCTTTGCCTCACAAAGGGCAGTTTCCCTTCCTTCAGAGCAGGGGCACCTCTCTGAAGCCAATGGAGAAAACTTGACCATGTCCCTGTTCCTCGGCCCCTCTGTTTCTCTTGTAGTCTTGTCAACACCCTATGTCATTGATACAGAGACACAGTTTTCACATTTGACATCTTACAATTGAGGGTGCACAGTTGGTAGTACATATGTTGAGTGTGTTATTGCAAAGGTATTTAAAGATTATACTATAATTTGAGATTGAAATAGAAAGTTTTCATATACAGAAAGATGAATGGAAACAAAACCATAAGGCATAAATTTAATATTGATGAAGCCAATATTTACCGTTGGAGAAATAATCACAATTCCATTCATTTGCAAATCAACAACCAAGTGCTTTATGGGACTTAAGGAAGCACCCATAAGCAGATGAAGCTGAGTTAGGTTCTTTGTTTATTCCCCCCTGAGGTACATAAGTTTTGCCTGTTACATACCAACCAGGGCAACTGAAGGAGATATTGCCAAATCCATTGGAATACATTAAAAAAAAGTCAAAGTCAAAAGATGCAGGTTGCACAATATAAAGGCATATTTTAATTGGCAGCATTTTTCTTTCTTAATAGTTTGCCTTGTAATTGATAGACTCTTAGACTTAAACACTTCATTATTATGAACAATATTAATAATTAAAAGTCATAAGTGCTTTGGGTTTGTATATTTCTTTTCATATATCTTATCTTATTTGATTCTCTTAACAAACCTGTAAGATGCTTATAACACCTCTTATTTTATTATTATTGTTATATTATCTTATAATAATATTTATCATGATTACTATGACCATGTTGCAATTGAGAAATAATCATACCATATGTAACATATGTAATATGTTACATATGATTGTAAAATAAAGATAAAGATATTTATTATGATTATGTCTATGTTGCAGTTGAAAAAATTGAAGCTTAGAGACTGAAAGTGATTTGTGCCGGGCCACAAAGCCTGTAAGTAACAGAGTGTGAGTCTTGTGGTCTCATCATAGAAAAGTCTGAAGGCTCTATCCTTCTCAAGCCTTATAATATGTCAGTTTCACTACGTGGTCTCTCTAGACCGTAAAAGGAAAAGGTAACTAGATATTTCTCCAGATTCATCCTCTGCCCCAGTGTGGAAAGGGGCTGATTTGGTTAGGTGCTTTGGGTGTAAGAAACAGAAATCCCAATTCAACCGGGCTCCTGCAAGAAGAAAATTGATTATCTCACAGGAAATCCAGAGGTAGGGCAACTTTCAAGGTCAATTGATTCAGTGACTCAGTTATGGTATCAGAGGCTCAGGTTCTTTCTGTGTCCTCACTCTGCTATTCTCAGTACTGGCTTCATCCTCAAATTGGTAGCAAGCCAGCTCCAGCCATATCAGGCAAAATATCCAGACATGACAGCACACAGAGAAGAGAGAAAATACCTTCCTGGGGTTTTCTCTCAGGGAAAAGGAAATTTCTCTCAGAAGTTCCTCAGCATGACTTCTCTTTTGTCTTATTAGAGTTAGAAAACAAGCTCATTCTAGAAGCAATAACAAGCGAGGAAGAGGAAATTACCCTTGCACCAATGAGGCGACACCTGGAGTTGGAAGTGGGGTCATCTTCCCTTGAGTCACAACCAACCTTCTTAGGCTGGGAAAAGGAATTATTCACAGATCTTCTTTATCAGAGAATGCTTTACCTAGGAGGTGTGCTATGGGGATGTACTTGCTTTTTTTTTTTTAAGATTTTATTTATTTATTTGAGAGAAAGAATGAGAGCAAGAGAGAGCATATGAGAGGGGGGAGGGTCAGAGGGAGAAGCAGACTCCCTGCAGAGCAGGGAGCCCGATGCGGGACTGGATCGCGGGACTCCAGGATCATGACCTGAGCCGAAGGCAGTTGCTTAACCAACTGAGCCACCGAGGTGCCCCTGTACTTGCTTTGTTAAAATGGCACCTACACAATTATTCACTCTAGTGTTTTGATTTAACCCCTAGTTAGGAGATCAGTTTCATCTTATAATATTCATACAATTACGCACACACAGTTTATAAAATCATATGGTGACTTCTTGTGTTTATATCTTTTATAGTATTAGTGCAAAGAGTGTGATCTACTTGAAACTCCAGGTACTTAATGCTTTACTGTGACAATGGAAATGGCAGAAGAGAACAGAAAGCCAGATTTGTAGAACAAGGGATAAAACCAAGAAGACCTTGCTTGGTTGCTTGATAACTGAATGACAAGATCATATGTGGCAGTTGCACTATTAGATCTGAAGTGAAGTCATGAGCAGGTTATAGAAAAGTCCTTGTATTCTTTCAGAAGCCATTTAACAAGTAGCAAGTAAGAGTGGAGTTGGACTATGACAGGATAATAGATTTTTCTGCCAGGAAAAAAAGGATGTGTAGTCATTACCTCAAGGAACAAAGAATGTAAAGAGGAGCTTAAAACCGGGACTTTGTTCTGGAAAGCATTTGTAAGTTGAATGCATTCATCCTTAAATAAAAATCGTATCTGTTATTACATATGAAATATGATTTGTTTTATTCTAGTACTGAAAAAATGTAGTAGTGACTTTGCTAATACAAAGAATGTGTATGTGATTAAGTACTGTTATCAGTGCACACCAAATGCTAGAAATGAGCAAGTGGGAAGCAGTATATTTGTATTTTAGATTTTAAGGGAGAGGGCTTACCAATCTCCATGAAAACAAACTTCACAAAGTAATCTTCCTGGTTTAAAAAAAAACGAAGACTGGAAGAACAACCCAAGAGAAAAAAGCAAAGAATATTGTAGATAATTCACAGAAGAAAATACAAAAGCTAATGAACATATACATAGATATTCAACCTGGATAATACAGAAATGCAAAATAGAAGGAAATAATACCAGTGTCTACCTATTAGCAAGAATTATTGACAAGATCACTTTCATGAGAGGGATGGACATTTTTGCATGATTGGTGGAAGTGTAAATGTGTACATTTTGGTGTGACAGTTTGGTGGTGGATCTGAAACCTTTTATGCACACTTTAAGTCTTCTTAACTTCATCTGTACTTTATTAAAATCCCAGCTGTGGTGTCTCGGTGTGGGCTCAGATGGGCTTCACACAGGTGCAAGTTGACCTATCTCTTACCCCACCCCAGGACTTCTCAGATGACCCACAACTCAGGACTCCTGAGGAACAGGCACAAGGGCCAGCACATAGCAAACCAGAGGTGCTGGGGAGCGCACATCCCATCAGGCAAATCTCTGACCAGTGGGGGATGGGACCCATCTATAAATGTTTCTTCTTGGGGCGCCTGGGTGGCTCAGTTGGTTAAGTGTCTACCTTTGGCTCAGGTCATGATCCCAGGGTCCTGGGATCGAGCCCCGCATTGGGCTCCCTGCTCAGTGGAGAGCCTGCTTCTTCCTCTCCCTCTGCCTGCTGCTCCGCCTACTTGTGCTCTCTCTCTGTCTCTTTGTCAAATAAATAAATAAAATCTTAAAAAAAAATAAATGTTTCTCTTGTTCCCACTCTCCTTGCCCCCTGCCCAAATGGATGGTCCTGAAATACATTTCCTGTGGCTACTCAGAAATTTCTGTGGATTTAAGCAACAGCCATCTGACGCAGTGACTAACTCAATAAGACACCTTAGTAGGGGCTCTCCCTCCTTCCCCACTTCACCCCCTTCTTTCATTCTTGCTGGGATCACGCTTCTCAGAAGGAACTAACATGTAAGCACTGTCTCGAGCTCTGTGGGAACCCAGCTAAGGCAGGTAATAGCTAGCATGCTTTAGAGTGCTTGTGCCTAGCCTTCGCCTTCTGGAATCTCTCCTGTGGACAAGCTCACTAAAATGTGTCAGAGATATATATACATGAATGCCACCTGTAGTATTCCTTGTAATAGCAGAGAGGGTCATACTGTTATAGTATTAAATGAAAAGAAGCAATTTATGGGAGAGGTGTGTGTGGAAATATATATAAATCTCCTTGCATATTGTGTAGGCATGAAAAAAAATCTATAAGAAGAAACTCCAAACTGTTTAACAATGATTATCTTGTAGAGTGTATAATAATCAGAATGGGAGCACATGGTTTCTTTTTTATTTTTATAATAATACTAATAAAATCCAACCCAATAAAGATTTTTTTAAAAAAGGAAAGCAATCAGATTTCAATGTTTTTAATGTTATCAGAAAGGAAAAATACCTAAAAATATATTTAATGACTAAAGGCATAGAAGCAAGGGAAGTTTGTTTTTGTCCCCAATTTTAATTTTTTCACTGTTTATGTCTCTTCCCTAACAAATCTCTACTCACTTCTGGTCTGGGAATGACTCACCTTCTGTTTTCTCTCTCTCATCCCCAAACGAAATTGAGGGTTAACTCAATGAACTCATCAAAATTGAACTCATCTGATTCCTGTTCCTTCAGGGTGCTAAGTTACAAGGGTGATGATAATGTAGTCTCAAAGTCAGGATTTCCAAACTGTAAGAGATCTTCATGGTCATGTCATCATCTTAGAGATGAAGAAACTGAGACCCAAAGAAGATAAGTGATTAGTTCAGAGGTGCATTGTCACAGAGCTGGGACTAGAATTCAGATCGCCTGATTCCCAGTTTGGAATTCAGATTGCCTGATCCTCTTTCCATTAAATGGTAATCAAAAAAAGTCATTAGGTTATCGTATAGGTTGATATTGTGTGGCCAGTTGATTTTATCCCGTTGGGTAATAGAGGTCCTTAACCTACTTCAAAAGCACACATCTTCAAAGGGAACTGAAGAAGCAAATTGAGTGAAAGAAGGCCCTTAGGAAATACTTGGGTGGTGAGTTCTTATGCTATTGCACAAGCCACACTTTGCATGAACCAGACGATTCCATGTGCACCCTACCTTCAGCTCCACTAAGGAAACCCTTACTAGCATTTAGTAGCCATCATGCAAGGACCGAATGGTGGCAGGTGCTTTGATACGACTCTGCAGAATTTCCCTTCTGCTATTAGACTTGAAATAGCTGTTATAATCACCAAACAGACCAAGATTCATGTGAGCCTATATATCCAAATGCATACAATTCAGGAAGATTGCTATCAGGTTCTCTCTGATAATTTTTCTTTGATTTGCTAACCTTTCTTGATGCCATTTATCTTATTTTTTCCCTTTTTAGTAATGTCTTTCTAAACATCCATGTTATAATCGGTGCTGGAACTCACTGATTGTGCATGACAGAAGGAACTTAAAGAAAATTATGCATTTCTCTGATCTAGCCTAGGGCACACAAATCAAAGCCTCCACTGCAGACAAGGCATAGTAAAACTGAAAGTAGCTACACTTTATATGGAAATTAGCTTCTCCTAGAATGCAATACACTTAATCATATATCAAAACCAAAGACAAGGAACATACGAAATATATTTCTGTGCTTGGAATATTCCCTTCCCCTTTTCTTCATATACAGGACGATTCTCAGTTTATTACATTACATCAAAAATTTAAAAATGTATTTTCTTAACATGAATATATGCATAGTTGGCATATTTGAGAAAAAACTGGAAATTTTCCTTCATTTTTTTCCTTAACTAATATTTCATGGGAACTTAAAAAATAATCAGGACTTGAAGCAATAATTTGAAAACACTGTGTCCTGATGCCTTTTGCTGATATAATCAAGAAAACATGAAAAAAGATACGTTTTTCCTCCAGAGAAGACATATGCAAATTAAGATTTTACTTTATTTTTCTCTTGATTGCTTTTTCTTTTTAAATTACAAAAGAAAAATCTAAAATAAGGCAGTCCATATTTTTTATAATTCTTAAAGCTAAAGGAGAGAAATTGTGTTGTTCAAAATAGCTGTCCTGATCATAGATCAGTCTTCACCTAGGGTCTGACGATCATCAGCTGCCAAATGCAGACTCTTTATGTGGAAAAGAGAAGTACAAATCACATGGATTTGGTCACTTTCTTGCAGATGGCTACAGATCACAAAGTTTGCTGGCTTTCGAAACTCTTGATTTAGACGAGATGAGAATCTGGCTTTTAATTCTCTTAAAATACCTCTGTTTCTGCTTACAAAAAACGAACTGCACAGGCTAATTTATATAGAAAGGGAATTTATTGAAGCTTATCATGCACGACATAGAAAAATCTTGGAGAATCAAAGAGTGAAGCTGGGAGGCTGTGCAGTCAGAAACATGTCCAAACCCCATGGAGGACGGTTCCTGTCGAGGGACCCTGGTGGCTGGACACTGAGGGCAGCTCTCACCACCATGCCATGAGCCCAGCGCCTCTGCTGAGACTGGTTAAAAAAAGAGTATGGCATACCACGCTGCCTAGCTACTTCCCGCGGCACCCATTCCAATTAGTCTGTGCCTGCCCCATCACGCTGATTTAAAAAAATATTTTTTGTATCACTCATGCCTATAAATACTACATTTTTTAGTGGAATGATTCCCTTTCTTAAAAAATTATGTACATATCTCTAAAGGTTTGTGTGTGTCTAGAAAATATGGTTTCTCTGGGGAATGAGAGAAGCGTGGGGTACAGGTCGAAGTGAGAACTTAATTTTTACTTTATGTATTTCTGTGTTGCTTAAATTTACAAAGAGCATGCGTTCCTTTCACAATAAGCATCCAGACATAAAGAAGTAAATTACTGTTTTCATTCTTAACATATTTAAGGTCATTTTTGTATTTGTGAACTATAATTTATGAGTTATAATCTCATTCACTATTAGAATTGGAAGAGACCTAAGAGGTCAAGTGCAACTTCCCCAGCCAAATCCTATCACGGACAGCCCACATTTATATGCCCATTTATATATTCTCCAATGCTTTACTTCCTGGTCACACTTACAATAATTCTGACTTTATTTTTGTTCCAAGTATCTTTATTTTATTTAATTTAACCTCATTAAGTTTTATTTACTCTGTTATTTTTTTCCTTATGTCATGACAGGAAAGCCTGAGAGCGGGATCTCGCTCTTTGGGGTTGGGTAGGCCAACATCAGCCTGGGAGTTGGCCTGAGTAGCACCCCATTTATTCTTGACTCCCTGGGCTAGGGGGTAGCGGACTCCTGCCACTACCACAACACATAGTGACTTCTGGGAAAGGTAACTATTATCTGACAGTTGGAAGATCAATGGAACCTTTTCTCCTGCTAACATACTTGATGGCTTTGCAGTAAACAAAATTGGCTACTCGTTTCCTCTTCCTTGGTTTCCATAATGGCGTTTCCTCCTGGTTCTTCTTCCTCTCCAAGCTATTCCCTTTCAGTCTCTTTTGCTGGCTTCTCTCTCTTTACACAATCCTTAAAAGACTACTCTCTCTTCTTCTCTACATTTATAACCATGATCTTCCTCGCTTCTAGAGGACTTCAGTAATCTTCTGTAACCTGTTGAAGCCCAAATCTGTACGTCTTCCTTGAATTGTCAGCAAGGTCCTGACAGGTAATCCTTCCCATGGACATTTTTGTGCACATTTTTGTTTTATTTTGGCTCTTTTGAGAACAGGAACAGAGAACTACTCATAGGTCAGGAAAGAGAAGCTACAACAAAGTTAAACCTCAAGGAGACAGGAGCTAGAGGGTCATTCTGCAATTAAGACGGTTTTGTAGGCTAGAAGTAAGAGTTAACAAATTTGCACATCTTTATTTTGTTGCCCCATTATAAATGTGACTTGGCCACACCCCCTTTCTAACTCATTAAAAATGCAAATTCTTGCTTTATTTCTTGGTTTCCTAAGGGAGAATATGACTCTTTAAACCCACATTTCACCTTTTTTTTCCTGACCTCAAGTGTATGGGATTGAGTTAATTATACTCAGACACACTATAATTTGCCTATGTAAGGCCAAATTAATTGTTTTAATTTGTTTTCTTTCTTATTTCTCATTCTCACTCTTTCCATCGTTTGATAGAACTGCATCAAAGGTATTGACTTTAATATGTACAATATATGTCCTTGGATGGTATGTGTCTCTGAAGGATATATAAAGGATGCTATATTATTGCTTTCTATTTCTTTTTTCATGCAACACAGTTTTTGAAATTTATGTTTCTGTATATACATCTAATGATAGACATCTGGGTTGCCTCCAACTTCCCTACTTCCAAAATAATGCTGCAACAAACAACTTTACATATGTCCATTTTTCTATCAATGACATTACTCTTCTGCTTTACATATATAGAAGTGGGGTTGCTAGGTATGTGCATAATCATTTTTATTAAATATCGCCAACTTACTCTTTAGAATGGCTTACCAATTCACATTTCTGCAGTGTTTGAAGTTTCCCCTTTTCTCTACATCCTCATGAATACTTACAGTAGTACATTCAGAGTTTTGCCAAAGTGGATTTGCAATATAGCTCATCATTTCAAACCAGTTCAACCAGATCCAGGATTGGCTACTCTTGGATCAGGTGTGTGTGCCTTTTCCAATCATGCGTAGCTAGTGAAAGGTAGGGTCACATGGTAGATAATATTGCTGATTTGTCTTCAGCAGGGGCAGTGAGTGGGGCAGCTTCTCCTTACAAGTGTTTGTGGATGAGGCAAGACCATGAGTTTTTCATTCTTCCTTCAAGTCTCTTCCATTTCGTTGCTAGAGTTACCATTCCAAATGCAAATCGGCTCTGCTTGACCATGTTGAAAGGTTATGCCCGTAGGCTACAACCTAAACTTCTTAATATGCTTTGCCATCTGGCTCCTCACTTCCTCTGTGGCCACAGTGGAACCCCTGTGGTTTTCTGTGGTTTTCCTAGCAGGCCACAGTGTTTCATACCTCTTTGTTTTTTCTGTTACTGCTTCTCATGTTTGCAAAGTCCTTTGGCATCCCCCAACTCACTTTTCTATACAGTCCTCCCGACCAATCTTATCTATTTTTAAGCCTTGACTCTAGGCTTACTACCCCCAGAAATCACTCTATGCCCACTCCAACCCATGTGTCTTCTTGGTTGACCTGGCTCCCTACCAACTTTTCCATGAGAGCGTCTATTCCTTTCCTGTACTTTATGGTGCTGCTGTTACCTCCTGCTTGGCTGCATGTTCTCTGAAAGCCAAGAAAGCATCTTATTTGGCTTTTTCTTCCCAGAGCCTAGCACAGTGTCTCAATCTAGTGAGTGCCTAACAAATGTTTTCAAATGAATTAAAAATGAGCCACTTATTTTTACAGGGTAATAAACTAGGGAGTGGAGAGGTTATATGTCTTTCTCAGTGGCATAAAGATAGTAGATGAGAATGCTGGAAGCAAAATCCAAGTCTCTTGATTTCTACAGCTTTCCACTATACTGTGAAGAATCCCCCTCATTTATCTTAATTCCTTCCATTCTACAGGGTAGGAAATTGAAAAATTGAGAAAGTCATCTTCCTAATGTCAAGAAACATTGAACCACAGTTCTATGTAGACTTTTAAAACTTTCCTTTGGATTTTTCCTCCTCTACTGAAAAATACTGAACTGTGTGGAAACAGACATTATAATATTTTGGATTCTAAATTACATGAAGAAATTCACCATGGAGTTTCAAACTAAAGGAAGAAATTCCTTAAATCAAAAAGTATAAATACTAATTTTTTAAAAGCTGACATCAATGACTACATACTATTTTTCTCTTTTATTTTACCATTTTCCTACCATTTTTGACTGTATATCAGAGATATAGCAATCAAAGTCATCATTTCTGTCCAGAAACTTTGCAAAGAAGCTTACAATACCGAATGTACTATTATAAAAATATGTCCTTTTCAGTTTTCAAAGGGCCTTGAAGTGTTTTGCAGAAATTCTCCACCCACTTCAGTACTCTCTGCTCTCGACCTTGAGAGAGTGCTACAGAGTTCCCACTAGAGCTGGGGAGGAGAGAAACCATTTTGTCTTTATTTTTCCATCCATTCCAAGAGTCTTTTAGCTGGAGCTGGCAGTGAGTGTGGACATTAACTCCAGGCATTTTCCCTGCCACTTTAGAATAGGATAGACAGGCGTCAGAGGGAGCGTATAGGGGGTGTGTGAGGCTTCAGCACAAGACTGCTTTGTAGCTTGCTGCCAATGCTTTTTCAATTTACGCATGTCTGAGGCAGGATCATCGCTCTCCACAGTCCTGAGAATGGAGTTCATTATTTCTGTGCTGTGAATTAGGAGCAGGAATCACAATTCTCCATGTAAATCGAGAGAACTCAGATGCACAGTGAAGCTTTGCACCTGATCATGCAAATCCTGCAATAGGACTGGGGACTTCTGATTCTCTGCTTGTTTCCAGTCACTGAGAAAAGAATTTCTCATCGATCAAGAGTGCCACACAGGCTGATAGCATTAATGTTTATAACCATCCGAGAATCATAATGTTTATCACATTAGAGGCAGACTAGAAAATTATTTATGATATAATTCATGTGTATCACTTAGACACCCAGCAATGTTCTTTCTAGTAATGTGCACGAATGGTTTCAGTGGGAGGGGCTGATGGTAAAGGAAGTAGGAGGTAGCAGTAGTAGTGAGGTGTGTTTTGTTTTTAACCTTTGATAAAACGATTCACAAACAAAAACACTTGAAAATTGTTGCATTAAAAGCATGTCATTTCCAGAAGCAAACTAATGTACTACCTCATCATGAAATAACACACATAATTATTGGAAGCCTGAAAGATACACTCTGGAACCACAACTTTTAGACACATAATAATGCAAAATTAATTATATTATTTATGGTAATTATATAATATATATTTATATAAAATACTTATATTAATTAACTAGATGCTTGGCACTATTTACATCTTATATAAAGAAAAATCTTGCCCCTCGCCCAAAGTGTAGAATACTTTAGGAAATATGGTAAAGTCCATTTGTGGAAAAGAACAATTTGTGGATTCATGACTAGTTTAAGCGAGTGATTGAGTTAGCTTTATCTGCATGAACATTAAGAACTATTCAAAACTAACACAAATATTTCCTCAATTTTGTAAAATCTGTTTTTGATTATGGAAATATGTAATGGGCACAATAAGCATAATCTTTAAATTAAATTATATTTTATTTTATGCTCTCCAGAAGTTGGTGACTTACAGAGGTTGGGAAAAGTAGGAAAATTAGTTCCCACTTGACTAGGATTCTGTTTGCTCTGTTTACTTACAGCCTTAACCAATAAATCTAAAGTCAACCCTTCATTTTTATCTGAATACGAGCATATGGGCAATTTCCATGTAAGGGTAAACTGATATAAATATAAATACATATCAAGAAATGTTTCACGAAAATTTAAAGAAAATGAATTTTCTCTCTCTCTCTATTTTTTTAAAGATTTTATGTATTTATTTGAGAATGAGAGAGAGAGAGCACGAGCTGGGGGAAAGGTGAATGGAAAGGGAGAAGCAGACACCCCGCTGAGCAGGGAGTCCTACCCAGGGCTCCATCCCAGGACCCTGGGATCATGACCTGAGCCCAAGGCAGAAGCTTAACTGATTAAGCCCCCCAGGTGCTCTGAAAATGAGTTCTTTCAATTTTCATTTATTCATTTACTTCCTAGATTACATAAAAGTAAAAAAGATATATTAGGTCATCTAGGCATTTATTTGGAGCCATTAGAGGATCGTAAAGTGTCTATTCTACACTGAAACACAATCAAAAGAGGAAGTTCATTTTCTTTTTCTCAGCTGAAACTATGAGAGGCCTTGATGAGATTCTCAATGTAAACCTCTGGTTTCTTAATCAAAGATTAATTAGGGGATGAAACAGGCTTTTAAAAAGGTATTTTATGCAATGCCGTCCATATCTTTTGGCCAGTACTTCACTGAAACCAGCTCCAAATCAAGATGCTTTCCTCTTCATTTTTAAAGAAATTTATCGGAGAAGGAAACATCTTGGATTCCACTGATAGTCTACCCCCAAAAAGATGTCCTGTAGATGAGGTGTCAAATCTTCTGGTGTACAAAATGCTGATGTACGAGCTTCAGTGAGAGCCTCTGTGAG
This sequence comes from Eumetopias jubatus, assembly GCF_037043125.1. NCBI lineage: Eukaryota > Metazoa > Chordata > Mammalia > Carnivora > Otariidae > Eumetopias > Eumetopias jubatus. The sequence continues at coordinate 70,853,435 of NW_028274812.1, forward strand.
TACCTAAGTCCTTTTAGAGACTCAGCGGTATCTGTTAGGATCATGACATCCTCAACAAGTAAAACGTGAGCAGGTTTGGGTCCTGGGCTCTCCCTGTTGAGAAGGAAGGGAGCAATCCTTCAGCCTCCATTTTTCCCATGAGCCATTTGGAATCTTTCAGTCTGTCGTCTGCCAGAATGTTCTACTTTTTATTTCTCCTCCTCCTTGGATGATGACTGCGGGCCCCAGGTGCCAAACTGTGGAACATAATTGTCTACTGATGGTGACATCTGGTTTGTTGGCAAGCTTCTTCTTGAGTTTTTTTTTCTCAGTGAATAAATGATAGCTTAGAGCTGGGTAATAATGGAGCTTTGTCTCCTAATATCTTTGGGCCAGTTTTATTTCAAATTCATTAGCTTATGGTAAGAGTAAACTAGGAACCATTGATAACCCTGGTTGCAAGTTAGTCTTCAGAAAGTCTTGCAGCCGTAATTAGCCTGGAATAAATTCTGCAGCTGATTTTTTAATGAAACATTTTTCTATCTCCAGGGATGCGAAAGTAAGGAAGATTTTTGAGTCATTTACAAGGGAAAAACCAACTTTTACAATTGTTAAGTGCTAATGCAAAGTACAAAGAGGGTGCTTTTGTGAAATTGTCCCCAGAGACAACATTTACAGAAGACTTCTGAACTTACATCATATGGATACAGTCTAGTCATTCTTTGTGCTTTTTAACATACAATATTCACTATCTATAGCATCCTTTTACTATCTCAAAGTTGTTTATGTCTAACCATCCTTATCTATGTCTTGGCCTAAATATACTGAAAACTGAAGAAAAATCATGAGTACTCAGAAAAGAAGAAACACTAAATGAAGCTATTATTTAAAAGCAAAATTCAAATTTTTTTTTAAGGAAGAGAAAGTTCAAAGTATGAACTCCTATAATTGTAGAAATTTGACCCCCCAAACTTTATGGTCCTGTAATATACAGTCCATGCCTTTGTCTTCTTTTTTTGTTTTTGCCTTTGTCTTTAAAGAAGGAAAACTCTATGCTACAAAGTTCAATACTGATAGACTGATAAATTTCTATTTGCTCAAATAGTAAGTCTACTCATTTATTTTTTTGCTAAAGAATAGGCTAAAAAATTACACTAAAAACTAGGTGATACTACCATGTAGGCTTATTTTTCTGTAAATAATTCTTGAGGTAAAGTCAGATGATTCAGAAAATATGGATGTCACTGATGCATTTGTGAGGTCGTGTTTGCCTAAATTCTATTCCTAGTAAGTAGTATGGTGGCTCTTTCGGCAAGGCCTAGAAAGCACATACAATTATTACCAAGGTCAGTAATCAAGTTTACCATTTTCTTGAGCTTCTAGGCTAGATTACTAATATAAAGAATTGGATTTTAATATACAAACTAAGCCCAGATGGAAGTTGGGGTATAGTTGTGAGTGAAATCCATCCCCGAAGAGTTGGGCAGATTTTCACAGGAAATAGTCTGGAGCTGGAGAAAATCATGGATTGCGAGGTATAAGATTCAAGGGCGAGAATAACAGGGGCAGAAGAATGTCTTGACTGTGAGGCTGAGGAGAAAGAAAATAACTTCAGAATACAACAGGGAAGGAACGGGAAACGTCATTGTCTGAAAACAGAATAGAAAAGAGGGAAATTTAAAGGGATTTTAAGAGGAGACTAAAAAAATTAAGAAGAGGAAGTAGTAGAAGTTATAGCAGAACTTTAGAGAAGCAAACCTTGAAAATGATGGATGTGACTGAGGTTTCTGGGGTAATACTTTTGAGACAGCCTTGATCTTGCTCCGTGAATCTCTGAATTATTTGAGAGCAGAGTGGCCATGTTCCCCTCACAGTTCCTCACCCTGGATCCCATGTCTTCTGCCTTGGCTTCCATGATCTCCAGAGACGGCTCTGCAAAAGGCTGCCAGGGCCTCTCTCCCAGTCAGTTTTTCTCACTCATGTCTCTGTTAGCCACTGCTGACTAGCAACAACCAGGGTTGTCTCCCTGGTTTCTGTGGTCCTCGGCTCTGCTATTTCTCCTCCTCCCCAGCAGCATGCTTCTTCCCTGGTCCTCCCTCCTCCTTCCGCTCCCTCAGCCTGGTCATCACCATCTCTCTCTGTACTCTTTCACATGGTATCCTACATGATTGCAGGATGTCGGACAGCTTGGTGAAGACTGGCCTAAATCCTGGCCTTACTCTAACCTTCTTTCCCAAGCTCCACCCTCAGCGTCTAGACTGGCCTGCTAGACTCTGCCCAGATTTCCCAATGGTACCTCAAGCTTAAGGGGTTTGAAACATAATTATCTCCCCATCACAAAACCTGCTTCTTATCTTATGTTCCCTAACTCTGCAATTAGTATCACTGTCTTCCCAGTCAGCCAGACTCAAAAAGATTGATTATCTTGGATTTCTTCCTCTTTGCTCCCTAGATTCAATTGTCAAGTCATTCTGCCTTTGCCATGTCTCTCACATTCATTGGCTGTCATTGTCACCACTCCACAGAAGCTTCTGTGACAATAACTTTCTTATTGTTCATTTGCCTCCAGTATCTCCCATAGGATGTACTATTAGTGTAATATGGATAAATACTTACTGAATTAATAGATACTATTAACATTCATTCAATCAACAATTATCGAGTGCCTGCTCTATGCTAGACAAAGGTCAGTAGAGATAGAGTGAAGAACAAAAGATTCTTGCGTTACAAAGGAATATCAAGTCTTTCTTTAAAAGAAGGATTCTGAGTTTCTGATCTGCTAACTTCACATAAAAAGAATGAGAAATATGATTTTATTTGTAGAGAAATAAATGTAGTAAAGAAGAGCTTGTTGATGGTAGCATCTATTAAATAATGACATAGGATATTACAATTGCTTGTAGAGTCTCCTTTCTTGAGTATTTTTAAGAATAAGATAGGGTGATTATTCATGAAATAAGCACTAGGTTTGGGACCAAAACAAACTCATGCTAATGAGACTCAGTGTACCTACTGATCCATTTACTTTAGTCTGTCTTGTTTCAGCTGGGTTTCACACTAGGATCTGTCTGTGGGTGACCTCTGAGTACATTTGCCAGAGGCAAAGGCTTCCATTTTCTTTGCCTAGTGATAACCAGAGAAGGATGTGGTTATTGCTCAAAGAGAAGTAAGTGGTTTTAAGCCTCTGTTTAAAAATCCTAAGTTTTTGGTTTAAATGCTGTTTTGAGCAGTTCATTATTGAAAATATACTTCTGCTTTCAGAAAATGCCCAAGCTCTTCATCAAAGGCAAGCTGCTGATTGCTAAGGGAAGGATATGGTACAAGAGCAAGCCAAGCGTTGATTATAAGAAAAGGGGGAGGCTTCCAGCTAGTTAATGAGGCAACCTGCTAACAGTTTTCGGGTTGGGAAAAGTGATCAAGGACTTTCCTTTAGACAAACAGCGTCATTTGATTGCTCTCACTCCCTCATCATCAGAAGGTTTGTGCAATACAGTGGGATGTTTCAGCAAGAGCCTGCATGGGATTTGCCATCAGACCTGGGGTTGGGTTCCAGTTCTATTCACTTAATGCTTATAAAACCCTGAGCAGGCCAAGCTTGCAGAGCCTCAGTTTCCTCACTTACAAAACAGGATCAACAATAGTCACCCAGTTCACCTGGTTATTGTAAAAACTTCAGGTCTGTCAAAGAACACCGTGAGCTAAAAATACCCTAAATTATCTACGCAAATATTCAGTAATAACTAGAAGGGAGGTGCTGAGAACCAAAAGTTTGCATTTTTAATTACATGTAAGTCTTAAAACACGTTTGACAGATACAATGTGTAAGAATCGCAAATAAGTTCGCAATCGTACTCAAGTGTTTATTTAATTCTGTCCCGAATGTGGATTATTTTTAAAAGTAAATTTCAATTTGCTCAAGCGCTATGTTCTAAAATCCACTTGTAAATTTGTTTTTGAAATGCATGGCATATTTTCCCACAGAACAATGTTATAAATGATGGTTAAGTCTCCAGCACTACCTTTTGGGTAGTAATAAAGACTACCCAAAAGTAACTAAAATGTCAGGCTTTTGCAGTTTGATCCAGGACCCTAGCCACTTCTAGTGTCTCCATGTAGCGGCAACTAGGTTGGAGATCATTTGTGCTTTTGCTGCGCCTTGGAACGTGGGAAGAAGGACTTGTGGAACCTCGGATAGTGGCTGTGTCCTCTCTACGTCCCCAGGGCAGGATCAGAAGGAAATATGGCTGCTTGGAATAGCCCCTTATCTGTCTGCACCGCATCCAGCAGGCGTCGGACCAGGAGTCCTCATCTCCTCTCCCTTCAGCCTGTACTTCTCGCTTGGGTTGTGGTGAATACTTGAAAATGAATTCTTGAAAAGAGTAAGCCTCATGGTAAAATCCCATCCTCACTCCTGCTGCTCCTATGGGGACTGTCTTCTTCCATAAGGAGATATAGCCGTTAAGGAATTCTGTCAGGGATCCAAGAAACTCCAGGTCATGTGGGGGAGGGGCCAGAGGAAATAAAGTGCTTAGGATGTTGGCTTCTTCTCAGAAACTTCCAGGGTGGGAAACCCCTTCCCCTAGCACAGGCCCAACAGACACATGAGTTAATATTTTCAGTGGGAACTTTGTGAATTAAAGGTCTCCATGTAATATCCCTTCACTGCAAATTCTTGTGGTATTTTAACAGAGGGGATACTAAACACTAAAGTGAAAAGCACACTTGTTAATCACTCAGGTAAGATAGCACCATTTTGATGTCTATAATAGTATAAAATGATGAGAAATAGCTTAAAAGGTAAGAGTTCCATGGTGGGACAAACAAGCTTGTCATGTATATATATATTTTTTTCATGGTTTTAAGTCAACAGATGTAGAAGAGAAAAATCTGTGAAAAATTTGTATGATTAGAAATAGCTAAGCCAATATTTTCAGTTTGAATGATAACTGATAACGGGGCTGCCACCTGTGGTTGTGCAGTTCGTGGACTGGACAAAGGGAGCTCACCAGGGCGTTAGTGATGCTGAAATCCAGGGCTGCGCTCTGGCACAGAGCTAAGCTGGAAGGAAGAGGCACCTTCATGACATTTACACTCAAGTGCCCAGTGTGCCAGCAACTATCCTGTTTGGCTATCATCAAACACTATATTTATCCACCCACCTGCCAGGGGAAAAAAAAAATTGCAGCCAGGGGATATCTTAAGGGAATTAGTACAACCAACTCCATTAATCTCTGTTTATTATAAAGTTGACACTTTAAATGTTTATTAGTGAAGGAGAAGGGAAGTTCATACTTATTGAACAACATAGGTGGTAGGCACTGTGTTACCCTGTTGAAGTCTGCTGAATCCCTTCAATCAAAATGGGCCAAGGCAGTGGAAAGGAATACAAGCAGATAATAATTACATTTTAAATGCCAGTGTCTTAAATTAGCGTATTTCTTTTCATAGAATTTGAAAATACTTTATCTTATTTATCACAACAGCTCGATGAAAGAACTGATTTGTCTACATCTGACAGGTAAGTTATAAAAATGTTAAATGATTAGTAAAGATTTGCTAATGCATTTAACTCAAGTCTCCAGACCCTTAATCTTGTGCTCTTTCCATTACGCCAGTGAAAGGCAGATTTAAGTGATGGAAATCTGTAGGCTGAGTTCTGGAATAGAAAGTAGTGTGTGGGGTTGGGGTTGGTGGAGGAGGGACTGACATCGGAAAGAAATTAAACTTGGAGCAACAAATTTCAAGTTAGCAGATACAAAGGTTAGCTATCTCTGAAAACCATACAAACAAAAAAGGAAAACAGCTAGAATTGTTCTTAAAACCCAGGGAGAGAACAGAGGACTCTCAGAACGTTTTATGTAGCAAGTACCTTAAGAAGGAGGTCATGCTAAGGTGAGGAGGGAAAAGTCGGGAAAAGATAGTCACAGATTCAGACTCCATGGGAAAAGGAGGGCCAGACATTAAAAGCAATATATGCATTTAACAATTTGAATTATCCTCCCAGGATATTATAAGGAACAATCATATTGACTTGACTTAGCTGATAGTAACGTGTTTGTTTTCATAGGCCAAAAAAACTTGATAGCTTCATTGTTATGAATAAAATATATCCTTAAACTCTCATGGAACCCTGGAAGACACCACAGTAATACATAACTCCCCGGGAAACGGAAGTGGTTTAGCCTTTCAGCCGGCATATAAATTCAGTTCAGTGCAGCCAAAGACAGGCTTAGTTAAATACAACTTTTGATTAATTGTGAATTGAATGTCTCAACCAGATTTCTCTGTGCCTTTATTCAATTTCAATATGCCCTTTCTTCACAGAATTTATCATTCTGGCCATCATCTTTTTATCCTTTCATCTGTCCATCTTCTGTCCTTCCATTCACCTGTTTCAGCCCCTACCTACACTTCAGTTTATCCGTCCTTCTATCCATACCTCCATCCAGCCATTCATCCTTCTATCCATCCCATAATCCTTTTCTTCTTTCTCCCCAATTAAGTTAATCGCTTGTGGATAAGGAGGTACCAATAAACAGCACCGGAAATCAAGATGTATTTAGGTGTGCAATTTCAGGCGAGTTGGAGGATGTATAATTACATCATTTATTATAGTCCTGGTAGCCGCCTAGTTAGTTTATCATGTTGTAGCTTGGAACTAAAGATAATCAGCTATAATGATCAAGCTTAATTTAATAACATTTTCTGCTTACCATTTGCATTACTTCTATACATTATGGAAACTGCCATTTCAGTTTCTGAAAGCACATTAAATCCATCCTATCTGTCCTGATGAAAGCCTTCTATTATTAATCTTAGAGAAGTTCTACTCACTTCTGCAGTATTTGAGGAACATATTTATTTTCATTATTAAGCTTCGTAGACAGAAATAATTTCTTCCTTTTGTATAGTGATTTACAGTTTATAACACTCCTTTTTAGATCCATCATCCTTGATTCTCAATTAAAAGCCAAACTCAATATTTTGCATATGTTTTGCTACAGATCTCATTTCATCTCAGGTGAGCCAGCCAACCCCCCTCCCCTTCCCCTCCCCTCCCCCCCCCCAGGACATGCCCCGGTGCTGTTTTCATTAACTTTCCCCTGGCATTTGTTTGGATATTCAGATGATGATGAAGTGGATGTTGTTCTCATTATTCCTGCCTCAGGATGTGGTGGACCACCATCTGCAGATGCCGTGTAAGTGATCATCTTGGCACTGACCCATATGCCACCTTTGTAGTCATGAGTATTCTATCCGAGAGATGCCATCTGGTTTTCACGGAAGCCAGTGGAAAAGTGGGGGTCTATGTTTTACCGCTGAGATCTGTGTTCAGAGAAAAAAAAAATTGAACGTTTTCTGCTCCCATCAGGGACAGAGCATCAGCTGTTGTGTTCTTTGTATCAAATTTTCTCATGGCGTCTACCTTCATTGTTAGAGTTGTTTTATCAGAGATGTTAAGACGCCCTCCACACTCTGCTGAGTGGGGCCGGGGTGTGGGTTGGGTGAGAGAGAGAGGGCAGAACAACTGTTCCAGCCACAGAATCTACAGACCTTACGAGATTTAGCCCAACACACTGATCCTGACTTTTTAGTTTTTTAGACCCCAAATACTTTTTGAGGCTATCATTTTTATGTGTTAAAGTTTTATTCAGAAATAATTTCAAATTAAAGAACAATTACAAGAACTGTGCAAAGAATTTTCATATATACTTCACTCAAGTTCATTCCTGGTTTACATTTTGGCACATTTCTTTATATATATTTATCCTGAACCACTTGGGAGTTCATTTTAAAAACGGTCCCCCTTTTGCCCCTAAGCACTTTAGTGTAGATTTCCTAAGAGCAAGACATTTTTTTTTTTTTTTTTACATAACCATTGTACGATTATCAAGTTCAGGAGATGAAAATTGGTATAAAACTACTGTCTAAGATGCAGTTCATAATTTTAAGACTTAAAACCAAGGCTGAAGTAACAAAAATTCTCGACTATGTTTCTTCCCTTAATTAGGTTGGTAAGATTTTTTTATAGCCCTTCTTATCATATGGCCCCTTCTACTATGGAAACGTAACAACTTTTGAATGCCCTCGTGCACTTGTCACAACTTGTAACACAAAATAAGTGCCACGGGGAATAAATAGACACACCCCACGCGCTTGACTCTTACTGAGCAGGTAGAAAGAAATTTGTCCTTTGTCCTAGAAAATGTTTCTGAGATTTGGACACATGTCAGTTTCTTACTTCTCCCCTTCTCTTTTTGGCCCATGTATTAAGAGCAAGGTTGCAGCTAGAGCAGGGATCCTAAATGCTATTGTTTTTTGCTTTGTTTTGTTTTTTGTTTTTTTCCTGCCTTACTCTCTGGATTCTCTTCTTAGCCCTTGTTCAAGCAAAGCAGTCTTGTCTGTCAAATTGTTTCTTCCTATTCAGAAATTCACCCACTCCTTCAGTGATCAAGCTCCCTCCCCCATGATAAGATCTTAGGTGAACAATATGTACTCTTCAGACTCTTTAAGATAGCATCATTGATTTTTCAGAAGTCTTCAAAAGGAAATGCATAGAAATAAGCATTATTTATAAAGGTATCTTTTTCATAATCAGTAACTATTCATCTCTTCTATTAGCAGGTTTATCAATCACAGGGAGGGAAACAGGCATCTGAAAGTAGCTGGCAATCAAGAATACCGCAGGAAGCTTGCTTTTGGAAGTATATACATTCTTACCTAGTTCCTATTTCCTTAAGAATTTTCTGGGCTTACTGCATTTAGTTTTATAATTTGTGCTCTGTTTCCACCACTAATTTATTTCCTTGCTTACTAATTTATCCAGATAAAGGTCTTAAAACTACAAAACATAATGATGATTCATTCCAAATGCTATTTCTTATGTTTACTTTGCATTGACAATAGCTAGTCTCATACTTCAGAAAGAATGTTTTCCTATAAAATACCTTTTTTTAAAAAATGGTGAGACGTCAAGATAAAAGACTCCAGTTTGGCAGAGTAATTAGTTGGTCAACTGCTTTTTTTTTAATCCCATAAATTACTCCTCTGTCAAGTGACAACAAATGTAATTTGAACTGAGATTAATTACATAATAATTATGCTTAACATAATTGGTTAAATAGAGGAATTTCTTATGAAATGGTAGATTCTTAAATTTATACAAATAAGACCAGATGGTGAACAGCTAGTTTTAATTAAATTAGGTTTAGTAATTATAGATGATTAATTTTAAATTTAACTCAGATTAGAAAGACTATATTAAGGAAATTATTCTTAGTTTTTCCAATAGGATGATAATGTATTATGATAATTATAAACCCCAGTACCTGGGATCAACTTCGTAATTCCTTAATTTCACTTTGATAAATAAGACTTTGGAAAAGATTACTAAGAAAAATGATAGCATCTCCTTCCTTAGAGGTCTTTGAGATTCAATGAGACATCATGAGTATAGGAGGTTAGGATTTTTTTTACAGCGAAGAGGGGCAGGGAGGGCAGTGGTTTTAAGGATGAAGCAAATGATTTCCTGAAGATATTTCTAATTCCTGAATGTGGTGCCTAAGCCGGTATTACAGCAGAATGCATGTTAATCTATCAGACCACAAAAGTGGCTTCTGAAAAGGATGTAAAAATCCCACAAAAGCACGTATGTGAGAGAGAAAGGGTTTTTCTCCACATTTTCTTTTCATTCAGAAGGTATTTTCACATGGCTTATCATATGAACTCTGTTACAAAGAGTCTGTGAATTGCTTCTAACCGCAGGAGCCATGTGTCACTCATCTGTGAAAAAGTCTGAATCGAAAAGTGCAAAAAAAGATAAGCCTGGCTCACTGAGGGGCCTGCCCCACACTAGGTAAGATTCATTTTTATTCTACATGGATGGCTTTTGATTATGTTTGTTTGTTCATTCATTCATCAAATATTTATTGCATGCAAAGCTCTTTGTTGGCGATATGGTTTTATTAGGCACTTGCTTTCAAAAGAAAAGACTGTTCATGCAAAAGCTCGCTTGCTGATCTTGATTGTGTCCATATGCTTCCAGCAACATAGGTCTTCAGCTGTTTTTACTGTTTCCTTTAACAGGAAAGCAAAGCCCGACTCTAGCTCAAAATCAACCTCATGCTGAAGTGGCCTGAATCCTCAAATGGTCCAACCAGGAGCACAGCTGCTGAGGTGAGGTCTCTCAGTGAAAGTGCACACAAAGCCACCTCGTAGGGTCATGTGTGAGGAGACAGGTAAGGCCACCTGGCTGTCTGAGGGCAGCCTCCCAGAGAGGCCCCACTGTGCAGGATGGAGATTACACCCTGGTTCACTGACTTGTGCAGGACTGATATTGGCTGCAGCAGGAATTCACTTTAAGAAACTATAGGAGTTTTAACTGGCCTGAGGCTAGAAGTCTGAAGCGAGCCAGGATAGCCTTTTTGTTTGGGGTTAGATGCTCTTCATCTGCCAGATTATAGACCAGAAGGATGCTTTTATGAACAAGAGATTAGAACAGGAGAGTTGGATTTTTATTTTTAATTCTATTTTTCATTACACAAGTCATGTGTAAGTATTATAGAAAGCTTATAAAGACCCCAAGAGGCAAGAAAGAAGTAAAAATGATTTTTAATTCCACCATTTAAGCAATTACCACTCAACATTTTGGGGTACACCCTTCTAGATATTTTTCTATGGATATCTATTTTTATCTTAGAAAGAATACAGGTGTTTCTGTATATACTATTTTTTAACCTAATTTTGTCACTGGATAACATATTGTGAACATTTTCCTGTGTCAGTATATTTATTTCACCTTGAACACTCACCGTGAGGGAAGCATGGTGTTTCATAATATGACCTTTACTTATTTGGCCAATCCCTTATTCTTAGACATTAAAGCCTTTATTTTAATTTTTTTTTAGCCTGGTAAACTCCATTAGTCCACTGTTGCTGAGTGTCTATCCAGAGAACAAGGGTTATTCATCTAGAATTGGATCATGCTCCAGTGGCATTCATGAAAATAGCAAATCTAAACTCTAATTCTTCCCTTCTGCATTCATTACTTTCTGCACACTTGCAATCGCCAGTGATTATAGCTTATTCTTATCAAGTAAATTTTAGGTTATTGTTACCTTGTGGTGACATAAAATAACACCCCAATTTAATCAGTAAACTATAATAATTAGTAAACAATGAACAAAAGGTTATTATGGGAAGGATGTCTTAGGTCAGTGGTTTCAAACCTTGGCTGCACATTAGAACCACCTGGAGGGCCTTGAAAAATCCTAAAACCCGGTCCAATTAAACCCCAACCTCTCGGTGAGGGCCTGGGCACCACTTGCTATTGTCAAGTTCCCTGGGTAATTACCATGAGAAGCCGGATTGGAGAACCACTGGTTCTATATCAGGTTCCTTACTGTTTCTGAATGTGAAGTTTCTTTTGACTTCTCTGAATCTTTGACTCAAACAATGACAAGATGGTGGGGCTGACCTGAGGTGGGAATTTGCAGCTGGAGAGGGAAGTCCAACGGGGTTGCTCCCTCCTCCATCCCCTGAGGCACAGGCTGGGGGTGTGGCAGGGCATTTGCGGGGCTCTGAATCCATGGGAGAAAGCCTTGCCTTGCAGAACGGATGAGCGGTGCCCTTGAGGGTGACAGTAGCAACACCAACGGCAATAGCCTGTACAGTCTTTGAGTCCCTGAGTGTCCCCAGTAGTTCAATGAGGCTAGCACTGTGATAGAAAGTAGGTAATAGAAAGTCGAGGTGAGGACAGCCTTGGGGCTTGCTGTCCAGGCTCAACCCCTAAAGCTGTGTAACTTCCAGAAAGGTACTCAGTTTCTCTGTGCTCCAGGTTCTGCACCTGGGAAATGCAGATAATATAGTTCCCACCTCTCTGTTGGGACGAATAGATAAATTAACACTGGAAGAGCTTTTAGGAAAGTGCCTGCCACTCACCAAAATACCAAACAACACAATGGTTCTCCACCAAAGGTGATGTTGTTCACTCCCCACCCCCTAGGGGACACGTGGCAATGTCTGGAGATATATTTTCATTGTCACAGTGAGGCGGGCGATGGGGGGGTGGGGAGGGATGCTACTGGAATCAAGTGACTAGAAGCCACGGATGGTTCTAAACACCCTATGATGCACAGGACAGCCCCCACAACAAAGCATCAGCTGTCCCCCAATGTCATTAGTGCTGAGGTTGAGAAACCCTGCAGTGGATGTTGGTTATTTAGCCTCTTGGGGAGGAAGACAAGCCAGGCTTAGGGAGATTGGGCAATTTATCTAAGGCCATACATCTGGTACGTGCTGGGGCTGGGACTTGAAACCAAGTCAGAAAACGTAGAGCCATCTTTATCGTGCTGTGAGGATGTGGTCTATGGATGTGGGGCTTGGCTTCATTTCTAAAGTGTGGGCACTTCTTCCCCTCATCCCTAGGTTTTATGAGGCAGTTCGGGGTGGCGGCTTTTGGTCTACTAATGACAGTATGTGTGACAGAGAGAGGGAGATGCTGTGTTGGAAATGGTGGTCCTCACCAACTCTGATTACCATCACCTTTCACCTTTTCACTCTTATCAAGGAGAGAAGGAAAAAGGAAACTAAAAAGTAGTGGTAAAAAGGCATTAAAAATGCCATTATATGCTCTTTGGGATTTTTGGAAATGTAGGGATGGATGTGTGCTTTCAAAAAATGCAGGGCATCTATTCAGCTTCACCTTTCTCTGGAATCGCAAGCAAGCTGCATATATGTCCCTGTCCTCATGGGTAATTTAACAATTGTACATATTTCAATTTCTAGGCTATTTCATTCATTCTCCAGAAACCGTGAATAGACAAGAACTGTAATGAACAGGCTGATACATTATAGCGGGCATCCACAGTTCAATTTAAAAGCCAGGGAAATTAATAAAAGGTACATCAAAGTGTGCTTTTTCAATCTGCTAGAGGAATGGGAAATTGCATAACACCTAGTATAGAGAATGTGATAAGACAGAACTAAGTGACAGACTTTCTTTGCAAGTTTATGATCACCTCTGGGTGCCCATTACGAAACTTATCGAATCCTGCTTAAAGTATCATTTTCGGCGGAGGTTTCTTGGAACTGCTCTCAGGCTAGGACTCGGGCAGAGCTGCCCTTGCCCTCATTCCAGACCCACATCCCTTTTGTGGACACGCTCACTCAGAAGAGCTCTTTCTCCTGTTACGCATCTCCCAGCACAAATCTAATTCTTCACCTGCCTTTTTATGTGTTGAAAGCTGTGTTCTCCCTGTGCCCATTTGTCAGCCATATCAGCTATGTAAATCAACACATCTTCTTGAAATGATTTTTGAGCCAGGAGCCATTTATGCTATTTCTGCCTGGGAATGTAATTGGAGCTGTTTCACTGCTGAGTTTTTGAGAGGCTATTTTAATTTCCATACAGTAGGTCTTCTTTCTTTCGCTTGTCCCAGATCTCAGTCTGTTTCTATAGAGAATTGATTTCTGCATTGATAATAGCTTCACTTACAGTATATTCTGGAGTTTCCAAACGCCAGACTTAGTAAGAATGAAATGCAGGTAAAACATGGCAGTTTTTCAACCCTTCTGGAAGAGACATAATGCTTGAATGCAGGAATAAAATTACCTGTCTGGTAATGGAAAATTGAGAACACAGTGATCATTGCCTTTTTATCATAAAAATATGTTTAAAAAAATGAAATATAACAATGCCACTGCATTGCAAATGGTCTATGTCTTGTTGATGTGAGAAGAAAATCATATGTAAACTAAAATGGGGGTATTTCATGGCATAGCATGCTTTTAGCATGTTGACAGTTATAAATCAGTTACAAAGTATTAATCCAATATTTTACAGAAATGCAAAATGAATCAAATCTTTAGAGCATTACAGACTTTCTCCCTGTTCTAGATCAAAACTAAAATTCAAACATATTAGTTTAGTAGAGTAATACAAGTAGCTTTATTTGTCTTTACCTAATTTTTGCAAGGAATTGAAAACATTATAAGAATGTTTCTAGTCATGAGTCTACATGTTTTTATTCAATTTATGATAATTCTGAAATAATTGCCTTACAGACTTTTAAGCTGATTTTTAATAGATATGCAGTAAATGTTAATTTTATGCTTAATAAATCAATTTGCAATTTGAGTGTCTTATATTAAGCCAGTTTACTCCGTGTTTGAATACAAAAAGATTAAAAATGTCATCTATTGGAAAGTAAACTTACTTAAGCATTAAAACTCATTTTAAATTTTTAATAGATTCACCCATTTAATTGAAAATAATTTAACCTTTAAAGTGTCTCATAAAAGCAATGAAATATTCAAGACCAGAAATTTAAATTAAATTAAGTTAAAAATAATTATGTTAGTTTTGAACAAATGTGTTAAATTTTTTACATAAAATTGTGAATGTTAATTTTAAATGGAGAAATTCTAGCCTTAAAAAATAGTTACATAGCTGCACGCGTTAAATACTAAAATACCCAGTGAACAAAGCTAAAAATTATTTTCGTTATTTAAAATATAGGAAGAACAATTTTAAATAAAATTAAAAATTTTTTTAGTCTAAATTATAATCAAAATGATGTTATAAAGCAAACTTTAAATAATGGGGATATATTTTAACTAATAATGCAAATCAGAATTTTAAAATGATGTCCATGTTTGCTTGTTTTTCTGGATGAAGAGAATATGTGTAAAACAAACAAAATTCTTGAATTCAATCAACTGCAATTTTGTTAAAATCAGGACTCTAGGTACGGGATGATGTAATCTATATATTACATTTAAACGTGATTCCCTGTAGAACTACTCTTTACTTCCATACACCTTCTTCCTGTTCTCTCTCTCTTTTTTTAAAGGTTTTATTTATTTATTTGAGAGAGAAAGAGAGACAAACATAGTGACAGAGAGCATGAGTGAGACAAGCGAGCACCAAGAGGGGACCAGAGACGAGAGGGAGAAGCAAGCACCCCACTGAGCAGGACCCTGGGATCATGACCCGAGCTGAAGGCAGAAGCTTAACCGACTGAGGCACCCAGGCGCCCCTTAGTCCTGTTCTCTTGCTTACCTCAGTCCAGATAGGTGAGGTTTCTAAATCATTGAGGCTTCTCCATTCAGTTGCCAGAACATCAACTCTTTGGCTTTTATTTAATGGAACTACTTCTTTTTTATCAAACTATAAAGAAAAGTACAGGAAATAATGCAGCAAGCATTAATCTGGATATAAATCTAGATTTATTAAAGAAAGAAGATCTTACAGATGCAGGCAAAGTCCATTTTGTCCCGATCCTTAATCTGTTACCTGCCCCTTCTCAGAGGTAGGTAGTATTCTGAAGTCAGTGAGTACATACACTGCTCATGTTTTTAGGCTGATCCACTGACGCACTGATGTTTTCTACTGCATCTACATTTCTATGACCACACTTTTATTTTTTGTTTTGCTTTTTTTATTCTCAAAATGTGAACAATTCTCGGGGTGCTTGGGTGACTCAGTCGGCTGAGCGTCCGGCTCTTGGTTTCAGCTCAGGTCGTGATCTCATGGGTCATGGGATCAAGCCTTGTGTAGGGCTCCTTGCTCAGCGGAGAGTCTGCTTAAATGACTCTTTGTTCCTCTCCCTCTGCCCCTCCCTCCCCTAAATAAATAAATCCTTAAAAAAAATAAAATGTGGACAATTTTAAATGTGGACATTCTAAAGTACATATATGTATATTTGAATATTTGTATGTATATTTGCATAATAGCACATATGTATATTTGAATAATAATAAAACACCCTGTCTCTCCGCTCAATCTATGAGTTGCTTTGTGTGGCCTCCCAGACCTTATTCCTCCTTCCCTATGCTGTTCTCCCCAGGGTTAGGCACTATCCTCGGTATGTTTCTTGACCTAATTTTTATTGTTTTTTGCACATGTCCCTAAAGAGTTATTTGGTTTTCACTGCTTTCTATTTTATACAAATGGAGTGAATGTATAGATTCTTCTATGACTTACTTTTTCATTTGATGATATGTTGTTGAGACTCATGCCTACGGCTATGGGTCATTCGTTTTCACCTTCGTATGTAGAGCTTACTCTGTATAAATAGATAATACCATGAATTATTTATCCATCTTAATATCAAGGGGTATTTGAATTGTTTCTGTTTTTCTCTTACAATCAATGCTTTAAAGGACAGTTTTGTACATGTACGCTGGTATGCACAGGCAAGAATTTTTCCAGGGTTTTTATCTGGGAGTGGAAATACTATGCATATCCAAATATGCTGGGTAATGCCAAGTTGTGTGTGTGTGTGTGTGTGTGTGTGTGTGTGTGTGTGTGTGTGTTGTGTTGTGTATGTTTAGATAGTGTGGCTATTTATCCTTCGTAATATATAGTGATATCAGCTGGAAATCACTGATGCTGTTGTAATAGATTATGATTGGCGCCCATTCTACTTGGTGATAGCTATGTTATACTTGTTAAATATTTTGAACAACATCTTTACTTATACAGCTTGTAAATACCTTCTTCTGGTTGGTGGCTTATCTTTCCACCCTCCTTTTTTGATGTCTTTCAAGGAACAGAGGTTCTTCATTTTGGTGAAGCCAAACATCAGTCTTTTCCTGTAAGCGTTGCACACTTTTTATAACTTGTTTAAGAAATCCTCCCCTGCCCTGAAGTCATAAAAATTTTATCCTATATTTTTCTCCAAAAGTTTCAAGTTTTGTCTTTCACATTAAACTCTCTAATCCATGTGGAATTTATTTTTTATATGCTGTGAAGTAGAGATATATTTTCAGGTCTTCCATGGGGGTAACAGACTGCCCCAGCTCTCTCCTCAAAGACTTCAAGATTGAGCCTGAGAGACCCCTCAGTCTCTAACCCCACCCATTTGCTCTGGTTCTCCCAGTGGTCAGAAGGGCCCTTCTCACTGCCACCATCACCTCCTCTGATGTCACTACTGCTTTTACTGCTCATTTCTATTGATTTTTCCCCCATTTTGTCCCCCCTGCCTGCTTTTCTCCTATCTATTGCTTCTTACTTTTGGGCTCACATCAAAAGATTCACTTTTTAGAGACCCTGGCCACTTGTCAAGAGGTTTCTCTTTTACTATGCAGTATTATTTTTTAAAAATAATATTTAAGCCTTTGGTTTTTAAATTCATCATTTATTTCTGGGTATTCAGGGGCTCTTTATTTACATTCTCTCCTCTCCTCCTGCCTGCTTTTGGAAGACTGGTCTCCAGAAAGTGGTGATTTTATTATAATCACATCCAAGACATGAAAGACAGAACTAACACATAATCCAACACCCCTGCTCTGCTGACCAGTAGGGCCCAAATGGGCCTGAAGAGGTAAGCACACTTTTCACCGTGGAGCTCCTAGAGTGTTACCGACCAAGGGATGGCAGGCCCAGAAGTTGATGGCATCCAGGGACGTGGTCAGGTGTAGCAAAGCAGATGGGGTGCTGAGGTTTGTACAGGGCAGGTAGCAATTACATCGCAACTAGGGTAGATTGTGACAAGGTAGGCTCTTCCTGAAGTGGTCATTTTCTCCCATTCTGGCCAATCTGGAGAGCTGACCAGGACCTAAAGGTCTGGTGTGAACTGTGGCAGATGGTTGGAATGGCTCTCAGCAAAAACAAGAGGCAGTCAGTCCCAGAGAGATCCAGCTGAAAATTACAAGAAAGAGTTTTCTTGCAGAAGTAAAAGATGGTGCCACGGGGGTTTGTGGCCTAAAGGAAGTCAGTTGTCTTCATGGGACAAAACAACAGGTGTCCTGGACTCTGTTTCAGGGGCAGGAGTCTCCTCCCTGGAAAATTTGTGAGAAACAAAATCACACAGCCAGCTGCTTTTTCTGCTAATCAACTCCTTCACCAATAAAAATTCTCATGCCTACTCTCTCTTGTTAAGTCACATGTTGCTGCATGTTTTCTGAAAGCATGTTGTGCCATATGAGATTCACACATATGAAGTGGTTCTTTATAAGAGCAAAAGAACATAATTATAGAAACCGTTCCCTTAGGTCACTCTGCTTATATATCCTATCCCCACCATCACAGAAAACCATCCTCAGAAGGATGAAATAGTTTCAGTTGCTCAAGAAATAATTAAGATGGCCAAATCTTTTACAGTCTCACCACCTAAGCTTCAAGATTTGCCCAAAACACATACGCTTATTGACATGCTACAACAATTTATTTTCTCACATATCCATTCAACAACCGTTTCATAGACACCTGTTCCATGCTAAAACTACTAGGATCTGAAAAGAAAGATAAGCCTTCTTTATGAGAACTGGGGCAAGAAGTCCTACCCACGCTGGTCATTTAAAGGATCTATAGGTTTTTGAAGCAATGAAGAGAATTCTATGTGAGAGGGACTCCCTCAGAGTCACAGGAAGACTCATAAAATAGAAAAATCTCTTTTTCTCTGTGGGCTACTATATATAAAAGTTGTCAGGTCAGCAGTATAAAACTCAGGACTCCACAAAGAACTGCATCACAGAGTCACAAATTCATTTTTGAAAATGCTAAGGTGAGCAGATAAACCAATGATTTATACAAGTCATCTATTATCAAGCATAACATTACAGAGGAAAATTCCTTTTCTAAACCCTTGAAAGACTTACAAAGTATAATCACAAGCCCTCTGCACATAAAATTGCACTGCACCTTTAGGCCATTTGTTGCAATAGAGGCGGGACAAAATGTGAGCTAATGTGTTGCAATGACATGCTCTTCCTTTTCTATCACATTATTTGCTTCTTCCCCCAGTACCCATTTTTTTCTGGCTTGAGCCTTTAATATTGTTCAAGAAAAAGCACTCTCTCATTTGTAGGACATAATGTACTAGTTACTGAATGGTCTTGCTTTTTCATGACAAAGTACTTGTCTATTTGAACATGTTTAGTTTGGGATACGAGACATTCAACATTCAGCCTGGAGTTAATAAGTATTGGGGCACAGTGTCCATGACTGAACATTTACATAATGGATATTATGTCCTTTTGGCTCAGCAATAATCTAATAAATTAATATTAAACAATAATTTCCAGGCTGCTCAGCACATGGTGAATGTCTATCCTTCACATTCTGGGCTTAATATTCTTCTAGCACTTTTCTACCCTTGAGACCCAGTAATATGTCTCATGGGACAATAAAACAACATCAGGGGTTGACAACAGTGCATTGAAGAGACTAATGTTCACTGAGTAATTGTGCAGCTCATGTATATATTGGCAGAATCAGAGTCTTGCCTCCTTATTATGGCTTCTTCCAAACTATTGAAACAAACGCTAAAAACAAAACAAAACAAAAACCTCCAAAACAAAACAAAAAAGAAAACCCAACCCTCTTTATGATATTATGTCTTGTATTATTATTGGTCTCATCAGATGTGATATTCTTGGGGGGCTAATAATAATAACTACTTTTAATAGTTAACAGCTTATTCCACATTTGTAAAATAAATTGTTTTTAGAGAACCTTGTTGAAAGTGGATAAAGCGGTTGCTCTAATAGCCAATGTTTGTAAAACATTGAGAATGAAGGCCACTGAACAGGCAACAAATGCGAAAGGATGTTCATATTCTTTTTTTTTAAGATTGTATTTGTTTATTTGACAGAGAGAGAGAGACAGTGAGAGCAGGAGCACAAGCAGGGGGAGTGGGAGAGGGAGAAGCAGGCTTCCCGCGGAGCAGGGAGCCCAGTGAGGGGCTCGATCCCACGACCCTGGGATTATGACCTGAGCCAAAGGCAGCTGCTTAACGACTGAGCCACCCAGGCACCCCGGATGTTCGTATTCTTTTTCCAACTCGTGGAGGTTGTATATAGACGTTTAGAGCCAGGATTCTTCCAGTATACCTTTCTTTCCCAATTGTCATCTTCTGTCTAGAAGCGCAATATACCCAGGAAGTAAGAAGGGGCCATAAGATGTGTGAGGCAAGAAGAAAAAGAAGAGTCAAAGAGGTGGAAGTTGGAGAAATATATGCTGTAGATAAACCTTCCCTGACAATTTTGCAAGGACATACTTTATATCTTAGTGTTCCTTAAAAATATCTTTTATTGTTAATATAAAAATAGTTGGAATAATCTTCCAGATTAATTAAAGATTGGAAGGATGAATACATAATTTTACAATGGAAATGTATGGGGGGTCACCATCTTAACCCAGTGATCAGTCTTAGCATTGCTAATGGTGACATACCAGATGGTGTTTGCCTCCTGGGGTGATGCAATGTGAAGGTCATTGCCCCTCCACGAAATGTTCTTGATCTAACTCTGAGATTACAAGATATACATGGAGTAGAAGAGCAAATTTAATCAGACTGTGAGAAAACAAGGAAGTAAATCCAGAACTTGGATATCCTACAGGACAATTGGCCTTGTTCATTCAACAAGTCAATGTCATTAAAAAAGAGGAATGGAGCATGAGTTCAGAAACATAACCAAATGGAATGTGTGGTCGTTGAGTAAATCGTGGTTTAAATAAACCATCTGTCAAAAATATTTTTTGGAAAAGTAGGGGAAATTCAAATAGAGATTAGATATTAGATGTTATAAGGGAATTATAAATTTTGTTAGATGTCATAATACTACTGTGATTCTGTAGGAAAATAGTCTTCCTTTTTAGAGATGTATACTAAAATGTTTAGATTGAAATGTCTTGACATCTGTAATTTACTTTAACGTGAGCAAAAAAGAGTTGAAGCATTGTAGAAGAATATTAACTATTATTAAACAAAGACGATTTTCTCTAATTTTGTGTATGTAAAAACATATTCATGATAAAAAAATTAAAAATTCAAACAAAATAGTTGGAGTCTTGTGTATGATTTTTACTGATTTTTTTCTTGTAAATGATCTAGACTTCATATTTTTTCCTCTGAATTGAGAGTTTTATAATTGTAAAAAATGAACCCTATCTAGTCTTGGTGAGGATGGGAACGACTGGAACTCTCATACATGATTGACAGGAGTGTAATTTGGTGCAACCACTTCAGAAAACTGTTAATATATATTAAAGCTACTATATAATACCACTTACATAAAGTTCAAAAAGAAACAAAAGCAAACTGTAGTGTTAAAAGGCCGGGGTAAGTTGTTATCCTTGGGACAAAGAGTTAGTGACTGGAAGGACGTATAAGCTTCTGGGTGGTTGATAACGTCCTATAGTTCAATTGGAGTGTTGGTTACACTGGTGGATTGGCTTTGCAAAATTTACTGAATTGCATGTTTATGATTTGCGTCCTTTCTATGTGTGTGTGCTCTATGTCAATAAAAAGTTTACACCCCAAAAATGTAGCACATATTTATTGTAACAAATTCAAACAATAGTATATTACTTTCCTTTGGGGAATTGATTGTTAGGTTAAGGAATGGTAATAATGGCCTCTTACAGCCTCATTGCAGAGTCCTTTTGTTATGCTTTGTTATTTTAAGTGAAAGGTCTTGATTTGTCTAAAATAATCTTCCCATCTATCTAGTTAATGCATTTAAGACATCTGTTCAAAAAAACTATGGTCTAATAACACTGTTTGAACATGCAGTGATGGTATTTTAAGACAACAAGGGCTACTCTGTATTATGTTTCCAGTGTAACACATTGAACAGAGAAGACAATTTAACACTCAAGTTTCACTTTGTGTGAATTTAGATTAGAGATCTAAAAACAACCAAACCTCAAAGAGGTACTTTGGGTTTTTGATAAAATGTCATACCGAAGTGAAAATAAGCTATGAATTTTGACATTTGCTCAATTATTACATTATGTACTATTTTGTATGTTGGAGCATTATACTTAGTTTTTTTTTTAATTTTATTTTATTATGTTATGTTAGTCACCATACATTATATCATTAGTTTTTGATGTAGTGATCCATGGTTCATTGTTTGCATATAACACCCAGTGCTCCATGCAGAACATGCCCTCTTTAATATCCCTCACCAGGCTAACCCATTCCCCCACCCCCTCCCCTCTAGAACCCTCAGTTTGTTTCTCAGAATCCATAGTCTCTCATGGTTCGTCTCCCCCTCCAATTTCCCCCCCTTCATTTTTCCCTTACTACTATACTTAGACACGATTTATTTATTTATTTTTTAAAGATTTTATTTATTTATTTGACAGAGAGAGATGCAGTGAGACAGGGAACACAAGCGGTGGAGAGGGAGAGGGAGAAGCAGACCTCCTGTTGAGCAGGGAGCCCGATGCGGGGCTCAATCCCAGGACCCTGGGATCATGACCTGAGCCAAAGCCAGATGCTTAACAACTGAGCCACCCAGGCACCCCCTTAGACATGATTTAAATGTCAGCCAAAACAACTGTTTTCTGCCACTAATATAAAATTATTCTTATGTGCTTGGAGCCCTTGCTTTCAATTAAGCTCCTCACCTCACCATGGCACCATAGCTGATCTGGCTTCTCTGCAGTCTGTTGCAGAAGTTACCAGATCACAACTTAATGGCAGGGGAATAAGGGGCACAAGGGAGGCATTCATTATTATTTTCATCAGCTCAATAAAAAAGCAATTATTAAGATTTTACTACACGAAGGGCACCACGATGGGGCTGGATATTACTCCTAACTATGCCTATTTTTTACCTATTTTCCAGCAGGAATAATGGATTCTGAAACATCCGTGGATGACAGCAAAGCAGAACTCCAGATCGCTGCATGCCTCTGTCTCCTATATTATAGTATATTACAATCTCATAGAGGCTTGTATACACAAGGTAAGTAAAATAATATTTTTCAATTTTTATATAATAGTAATAGTTTTAATTTATCAAACATCTGTGTACCAAGTACCAGGTGAACCATTCACTAGTTTCGTTTGAGTGTGGCCTATTGTATGGGTCAAGGGAATATTAGCTGTGATACCAGTAAACCTTGACATCTCAGTGGCTTAACACAATAGACAATTTCTTGTTTACATGGAGTCTAATGTACAATAGAGGAGTCAGTTCCACACAGTCATTCAGAGACTCAGGTTGACACATTCTCTGTCTTTTTCAACACATAGATTCCTAGATGGACCTGGGATCAAGAAACAGCTAACCCATGACGGAAAACGAGAGAGTGGAAGATCATACTGAAGGTATTTATGGGCCATGCCTGGTAGTAGTAGCTTCTCCCCACATTCCTCTGGTCAGAATTTAGTCGCATAATCTTACGTAGCTGTAAGGGAGGCTGGGAAACACAGTCAACCCAAGAAGACAAGATTTGGTGGGCAGCTAGTCTGCTTTTGCCATATGGGTCCTTTAAGGAAAGAATGATGTGTGTGGACATGATTAGGGGAAAACATAAAGGGGTGGGGAAAGAAAGAATTTGTTGTTCTTAACAATCAAGCAATAATCACATTATAATATCCCAAACACTTGTGATCCCCAGGCGTTAAAAAGGTCAAAGAAGTGTCTCTAAGTCATGAACCATGGAAATTATAAAATCTGTGTATGTAGAGGAGGGCCTTGAATAAAATCTGTTCAGCAACCATGTCATTACTCAGTTTATCACAGGACAAATCACTACATTTGTGCCCTGGTATTTACAACCACCTTCACTTACCAAGAGTTTTATGTGTGTTTATCATCAGATTTGTTTATTTTGAGGGCAAATTGAGAAGTGGTGCTATTGTAGAGCCACAGGGGGAGGGAGAGTGGGAAGATAGATCTCTTAGACTGCCTGGTATAAAAAAAATACAAACTTAGGGTAGGGGCACCTGGGTGGCTCAGTCATTAGGCATCCGCCTTTGGCTCAGGTCGTGGTCCCAGGGTCCTGGGATTGAGCCCCGCAGGCTCCCTGCTCCGTGGGGAACCTGCTTCTTCCTCTCCCACTCCCCCTGCTTGTGTTCCCTCTTTGTCTGTCTCTCTCTCTGTCAAATAAATAAATAAAATCTTTAAAAAAAAATCCACTTAGGGATTCCCCCCCCACAGTGGCCTACATTCTTTATCTATGCCTACTAGGCATGAGTAATGAACATTTTTTTCTTTTGAACATTCTGTCCTGTTGATGGGACTCACTAATCCCTTTGCCATTCACCAGCCAGGATGTCAGCTTTAGCATACACACCATAGGTTGTCAGGCCCTTCTGTGTTGTTCTAACTTTTAATCCATTATTTAAATAAGGGAACAAAAATGTGCTTATTGAGTTTACACAAGGGTATCAATATGGTTATGAAAAGATACAGAAAATATTTGTGTTTTGAAAACAAAACTGGGTGGCTCAGTCGGTTAAGCGTCCAACTCTTGGTTTCAGTCAGGTCATGATCTCAGGGTTGTGAGATCGAGCCCCACATCAGGCTCCGCAGCAGGCATGGGGCCTGCTTGGGATTCTCTCTCTCCCTCTCCCTCTCCCTCTGCACCTCCGCCCATGCTCTCTCTCTCTCTCTCTCAAAAAAAAAAAAGAAAAGTAAGTTTGGAACTCAAGATATCTTTGGTAGTAGTAATAGATAGAACCAGGGTAAAGAATAAAGTGAAAAAATACAACAAAACACACAGGCATGCATATAGACACATGCATGCATGCGCAAGCACGCGCGCATGCACATACACACACACACACACACCTGATAAGCTGGCTAGGATGAAGGAATATGACGTTTTGGCCTTTCCTCTTGAAAATTCCACATAGAAAATATCTGATTTTCTAAGAACATGTATTAACATGTATATGTATTGCAATAACTGAAAGGAAATCCTAGGGTAGGAGTTATTTCCACTGGCCTATTTTGAGGATGTTTTCTGACTGTGATTGAGGCTGTGAGGATTCTGGAAATATTACATCAGACACTAGGAATGTAGTAACAAAGCTTGTAAGATCTTAGACACTGAAATACAGTGAGAGTAAAGCCTCCAGTCTGTGCAATGGCTACATCAGCAAAATAGCTTTATTTAGTTTGCTTAATGTTTCAAACAAATACACAGTCCAAGACAGATTTTCTATCATATACTTTCTATAGTGTCCTTTAAAATCTTTAATAAGCACTAAACTCTGTGCATGTCCTTTCTATCTCAATTTGGTGCTTACTGTTGCACGAAAGCTGAATAGGATGCCACTTGAGATCAGACCAACAAAATTTTCAGAAATGCAACTTTAAAAATAACAGGGGTGCGGTGCCTGGCTGGCTCAGTTGGAAGAACATGTGATTCTTGATCTTGGGGTCATGAGTTCAAGCCCTACGTTGTGGGTAGAGATTACTTAAATAAATAAAACTCTAAAAAAATAAAATAGGAGCTCCTGGGTGGCTCAGTCAGTGAAGCATCTGCCTTTGGTTCAGGTCATGATCCTTGGGTCCTGGGATAGAGCCCTGCATCAGGCTCCCTGCTCAGTGGGGAGTCTGCTTCTCCCTCTCCCACTGCCCCTTCCCCTCTGTCATGCTCTCTCTCTCTCTCCAATAAATAAATAAAATCTTTTAAAAAATAAATAAAAATAGAAAAGAGAAAAAGAGAATCATTACTATCAAAAAAAAAACTTTAATTTTTCTTTCTTGCTGGACATGCTAAGTATACCATTTTACTACTTTGTGCTATGAGATTATCAATCAATAGTTATTTATTCCAGTTAATAAATCAGAGAAGAAGAATTTAAAAAGAAATAGAAAAGGTAGAGCTATAAATCATTTTAATGTTTATTTGGTAGACATTTTAAAAATACATATTTTAAACAAATGTTTGCTAAATTCTCTCAATTGTCTTTCACCTTGCAGGAACTAATTAAATATTTTAAGTTTAGGATATCTTACAGCAACATTTAGGAAAAATATGTAAATGTACACAAAATCAGCATTGCTTTTTTGAAAAGCTTTTAGCCCTACAATCTTAGTATTTAGCTTATATATGTTCTTTATGGAATGGGAGAAGAAAGGTCAAACCTTCATTTTTATTTTTTAAAAAATTCTTTTTTTTAATAGAGGGAGAGGTGGGGGTAGGGGCAGAGAGAGAGAGAATCTTAAGGAGACTCTATGCCCAGCTTGGAGCCCGACAGAGGCTCCACGTGGGCCTCAGTCTTACAACCCTGAGCTCATGACCTGAGCCAAAATCAAGAGTCAGACGCTTAGCCAGCTGAGTCACCCAGGTGCCCCTTTACATTTAATTTAGAGGTTGCCTATTTACTGTTGTTGAGCCAAGGTAACTTTAGTCACAAGGACATGGGAAATCAGTGGAATTCAAGTTGTGACACCTGGAGAAAAAATGGTGTGGACCCATGGAAATTCTGTTCCCAGAGAACATTTGAGTTAACTAAAATGTCAATTCCAGAGCCTTGTATCAGACATATTCACACACAATACCACAAACCCATATGCAGACCTCCCCACACACGTACACAGACATGCAGACATATCTGCATGCTACCAGCACCCGTCACACAAACACGTACATCACACACAGAGAGAAAATGCACATATATACACATACCACAGACTTATGCACATACTCTATACTTACTATACATTCACACATCAGATACACACACACACACACACACACACACACACACACACACTTCTATACACATTCATTTATCAGCCTAAGATAAATAGGTGGGAAGGATTCAGCAGAATATTCCATTATTCTATTACTTTTTCCCCACTGTATACATTAACAAAAATCTGTAATGGAGATTTGGTTTTGACATTGCCAAATTCTCGAACTAAATGGTATATTGTATACAAGCCATGGTAAAACATGGAGGCCTTAGATTTGAATTGCTTTTTATAAAATGCGATTTTATAAAAAAAAATTTCTTCAAAAAAATTTGAAGAAATACTGTCCTATTTGTATCTAACCTTTCTGCTCATTCATAGACATATACTATCTCTCATAATATTTCTAGGGTGATTTAGAATTTACATGATGCTTTCACATAAACAGTTTGATGTATCCCTCACAGTGATGTATTGAGGTAGATATGACTACCTTCTGGTGAAGATACGGGGGCTGCAGGGAATTTAAGTGCCTTGTCAAAGGGCCATAAACTAAGCCAAAGGCATTTGCTCTTTTTACATGGCTTTCCAGTCCATATATGCCTCACCACACCTGTAGCATGGATCAGTGGATGCCACCAGACCTCACTGGCACTAACTGCAGGAACACTAAAGTGCACAGACAGCCATGACACTATAGCCTAATCCCACAGCCGATTCATGGTCAGATCGCCCCTCTAGGTCACAGGACAATAGAAAACCCATCTGAGAAGCTGATCACATGCAGGGGCATCGCCAGCCTAACAAATGGTCAGGTGTTTATCAAAGTAAGCAGTACCTGAAACCTGCTTCAGGGATGAAAAAATTTCAGGTCATATACAACATTTACACCACTCTGAACGGTACCTGGCATGTGTAAGTACTTAAAATCACTTGCTGTATACATAAATCATATTAAATTAGGTGACACTGCCAAAATTAGGAAATTGGTTTTACTCTTTTTGCTACTAAGATTTACTAAAACAAGATTCTTCCTCCCTTTCCTTCCTTCCTTCCTTCCTTCCTTCCTTCCTTCCTTCCTTCTTTCCTGTCTTTTTTTCTCCCTTCCTTTTTTTCTTTTGCTTTGACTAGGTTAAATATCTGATAGCAAGGATTTTATACACGTGTACTTTCATGTAAGTGATTGATTTTAAAACTGACAAATGTTTTTTGTTCTATGTGCAAATCATACCATAGCCAATTACAATGGTCAGACCATAGCATGGGTTGGTCAGAAAAGTATTCCTTCCAGAAATGTATTCCTTCCAGAAATGAATGACCATGCAGTAACTGATAGAAGTTCCTGCTTGGCATTCACAGGCTTTCTCTCCACTAATTCTTACCATTTATCAAAATGCCAGCATGAAATTCTACTCCTCTACTTATAAATAGTGAATTCCCCCACCAATGCTAATTCAAAATGAAGAAAACAGATTATCTTGCATTCACTTCCTGAATTTCTTTGTAACGACCCCTTCTACTTTGGGAGGCTAGACTCCCTTTTTGAAGTGTTCATTTAACAATCTCACTGTAGTGAAGCTACCTAAATTATAATCCTGTCAGCCAGTGAGATGATGCTGAGAACATTCATATTTATGGAGTATACTTAGGTTCAGAGAATTTCCTTGGCATCTGATTTCTACAACGCAAATATATACTTAAAATTTAATATTTTGATGATTCATTTAAGGCAACCATGGCCAATAAAACGGAATAGTGTCTTAATGAAAAATAGCATAATATCCTTAGAATGTGTAAATTTTACTATTTGACTCACTTTTAAAAACCCAGAAGATGTCCTGTTTGGGATGTTAAATGCCAATCTTATGCATTTTTGCTGCTTACTAATTGAGCATGTAAAGGTGATAAATGTTCTGGACAATGAATTATAGAGAAAATTTTAAGTTATTTTTCATAATAGCCATGATACTTAAAATGCAGAAGAGCAGAAGATTGTGTGCAATATTTTACTGTAGAATTTTTTAAAGGGGTTGGATGGAGAGCAGCTATCCATGGTGCTGATAGCCAGGAACTGACAGGCGTGGAGCTAAGTGGGCAATGAGTTCACGATCAGAGATCAAAATAACACCTGTTCTCAATATGTCTATTTTCCAGACATGTAAGAATTAGTAATAGACTGACTCCAGAGATCATAATGCAGCTTTCAAAACCAAGACATAGAGAATGAGTAGAATTGGTGGGGGCAAAAGATGTTCATCTTAGATGCCAAAAGCCAACTACAGAGTTGTATTTCTTCATTTTAGTAGTCAATTATTTCACAATAAGTAGCTGTGGTTGAAGACAGAAAAGTTGGAGTTTTATTTTACTACTCAATAACTGTATAACCTTGGGAAATTCCCTTATCTCCCTGAATGATTTTTTACTTATTAAATGGGATGATAATAATAAGTATCTCCTGTGGTTTGCTTTTATTGTCCCTCTCTACTTACTTCAGTGAAAGCTCTCTCAGGGCAGGAATTTTTTATCTGTTTTGTTCACTGATCTATCCAAGAATTTGGACTAGTTTCTCAGAACGTAGTTAAGTGTTCAGTAAATATTTGCCAAATGAATGAATCAAGGAGAAGAAATTTCTTTAGTTTGGAGCTAAAAATGTCCTTGGGATATTTCTAGGTACTAGGGAGGCATATGATCAAAAGACAATCGGATAAGAAAAAGTAGAAAAAATAAAACCAAAAAAGATGAGAATTTAAAAGAAGCGTTATGATGGATAAAGCAAAATTAGATAAAACTACTTGGTATCTGAGTTTCCAGTAGAAGATACATATCTCTGCCCCAGACCACCACTTCTAAAAACTGTAACATTTAACATTTATACTCTGTATTACAATAAGCACTTTGACTTACTTAGAGTGTTTCTATGACTTTGTCAGAGTCATACTTAGGCACCTAGGGTAAATACTTATTAAGGATTTGTGTTTCAGAGAAACAAATATCAATCTGGCATTGAAGGCCCTCCTTAACTTCCTACCCACCCTATCTTCTGAGATTTCTCGCTGTGACCCTTCCTTCTATTTTTCATATTGTCCAGGACAGCCCTGGTTTATTCTTGCCTCTGCTGTTTTTCCCTACCAAAAGGAGCAGGTTTTTTCCTTTTTACCTAACCAAATGCTACATATTTTAAGGTACACTGAAATATTAGCAACACTTATGACAATACTTGTAATTATTCCTTACTCCATTAATCTCTCCTATTAATTAGCTTTCAACATTTAATACTCTACTATTCACTTTGTCATTTAAACATAAACTGTTTGATATTATTTTTTTCCTTTGCATAAGTGTGCTATTGCCATTTGAAGGTGAAGATACTTCTTATATTTCTGTTATACATTTCAAAATACCAAGTACATTTCCTTAGTACATACTGGGTACAAAATAATGTAGATTTTATATAATCTGATTGCTTGAATCACTCTTCATATACACTCACCTTGAAGAACTATGAACAATAAAATCTTTGTCTATACAGGGGTTATTGAATGTTCTTCTGGTTAGTTGGGGGTTCATTGTAATTTAATTTTTTGTTAATGATATGTTTGACAAGATGAATTTTCCTGAAGTATGTGAATGACACTAAGATGGAACCATTCACAGTAACCTGAAGAGAGATGATAATTTGGAAGGCTCTAATTTAGAGGTGGCATTGAAAGTGACCTTAATAAATCAAACAATCAAAAGTACATTATAGCATATATCATAAAAAATTCTAAAGAAAACTACTCAGAAACATATTGAGGGAACTAAAATGTCCTCCTTTGGTTCTCACCTGGATTTTAACTCTGAACCTGCTGGTATGCCCAATCTCACCCTCATTCATCTATCCTGTTCTTTACTCCAGAGCTTCCTCACCCCAAAAGCAGCCCCTTCCTACCCTAACTCTTCACATCCCTCCACATACATTCCTGTCTCTCTACCTTGGCTCAACACTTTCCTCACATGGCTCTGATTTCTCAATCATTTTTGTTTCAACTATTTTTTTCTATTCCTTTCTTTCTCTCTCAATTATTTCTCTCTCTCTCTCTCTCAATTATTTTTTCTATTCCTTTCTTTTCTCTCTCTCTCTCTTTCCTCCCTCCCTCCCTCTCTGTTTCTCTCTCTCTTTCTTTCTTCTCCTTCTGATATTCCCATTGTGCATTGTTGTACCTGTTGCAGTTGTCCCATAGTCCTTGGATATCCTATTGTGGGTTTCTTATTTTCTGTCTTTGTTCTCTTTGCTATTGAGTTTTGGAGATTTCTATTGAGATACCTTGAGCTCAGAAATCCTTTCCTCAACCATGTCCAGTCTACCAATAAGCCCATCAAAGACATCCTTCATTTCTGTTACAGTGTTTTTGATCCTTAGCAGTTCTTTTGGTTCTTTCATCTCTCTGCTTACATTGTCCTTCTGTTCTTGCATGTTGTCTGCTTTATCCGTTACTCTCCATTACAGCTCTTAGCATATTAATCATAGTTGTTTTAAATTTCTAATCTGATAATTCCAGTATCCCTGTTCTCATGCTTGCTTTGTCTCTTCGAAATGTTTTTTTGCCCTTTGGTATGCCTTGTAATATTTTCTTGATAGTCAGATATGATGTACTGGGTAAAAGGAATTGCTGTAAATAGGCTTTCAAGTAATGTGATAGTGAGGTGTTGGGGGAAGGGAAGCGTTTTATTGTTCTATTATTAGTTCTCAGGCTTTTAGTGAGCCTATGCCTCTTGACTGTGAACTTCACAAGTGCTTCTCCGTATTTTTCCCTGTTATGTGGGAGAGGATGGCTAGCGTGGGCTGCAGTTAGATATTTTCCTTTCCCAGGTCAATTAGGTTCTGATAATATCCCAGCAGTTTAAGCTTTGGTTAACTAGTTCCCCTGAGGACAGGCCTTGTTATGAAGAACAGAATGCTCTTTTGTATTTCAAAATGGTTCCTTTTCCCCTCCCCATGTCAGAATCACAGAAGATTTGTCCTCAGTAGTTACTTTGGGAATCTGGTCAAGCTCCTGGAGGTAAATCTCAGAGTGCTGTGGGGCTCCTCTGTCACTGGTCCCCTGGAGTTTTTAATTCTCAGAGCTGTCTGCATTGAGCCTCCAGCAATTCATCAATCATAGTTCAGGTTTTCCTACCCCTACTCATTCCTGGGGCACTTTCTGCTTCTCCCTGCTCCAGGAAATTGTTACTCTCTGTATTTACCTGTCAGTCTTTTCAATCTTAGGCACAGTGGTTTGCCCAGTGTCCTCACTTCTCTTATGGATCCTAGAAGAGTTGTTGACTTTTCAGTCTGTTCATCTTTTTCCTTGTTGTTAGGTAAACAACCTTGTTGGGAGTGGTGACTTCCAAGCTACTTATATGTGGAACCAGAAACCGCAAGTCAACACTTCTTTTTAAAAGAGCTTATGGAATATATTGTCTGTCCAATATAATTTAGTATCTGATTATGCCCACTTTTATACTCATCTCTGTTTTCTCTGCATAAGTCTTGTCTCCCTTTATAGATGATAAAATGATCAAGTGGCAGAAGTGTCTAGGAGAACTTGAATGTGGCAAATAAGTGTTCCTCTGCCTAGGATCACTACAAGAAGTCCAGCAGGCAAGGTCCATATCCATCCTGTGAAGAGCTAAACTTTTCCTGAGAAATAATAACTGCTTCCACCTATTGAGCTGTATTCGAAGCACCATTTCCTTAGGTCAATTTATTTAATCTTAACAACTTTATGGGATGAATAATGTTCTCAAATTCCATCTTACAGATTGTTTTGTACTCTTTGATGAGATGGTCGGTTAGGTGTGGCCATAAGAGGGGACACAAGACAGGCTCAGGTAAACAAAGTTTATTAAACTCAGAGGTCCTAGAGAGATAGTCACTGCATGCCCTGAAGAGGCCACATGGGGGAGAACGTCCAGGGATTAGGCTCAACCAAGCAGGTGGGGAGATGAGAGTGAGGACTCATGAGAATGTGCTTTTATTGGGGGTCAGGATGGGGTATGTGCCTAAAAGGTACGAGGGGATTTCATCAGCACATTTGACTGTCACTAGGTTATAGTCACAGTAGGGCAAGAATGGGAATTTGTGACAGGGGCCAGCCTTATCACATTGATGCCCCAGGTCACCTGGCCTCACAGTCTGTTTGTGAGGATGTCAAGGCAGCAAGAAAAATATGAAGTTTTAAACTCACAATAGACACATGAAGAAACTGAAGTTAAGAAATTTGAGAGAGGTCAACCAGCTAATAGGTGATAACACCACAATTTGAACTCAGGTAGGCTAACTTGATTATTAGGTTAACCTACCTCCCAAGAGATGATACTAGAGTTAAAAAGAGGAACAGTAGGAAATAAATTTCCTGTGATTGCTATGCTTGCCAGATAGATGATGTGGCTCCATCTTAATCACTGTTCAAACATCAGGTACTCTTACACAAGATGTATCTGAATGGAACAGCAACAAAAAATGTCAAGAGTGGCCAAAGACATGAAGATTAATGGCATTTACTGATTAGAAGAAAGGTGATTTCACACTATTTGGCATAACTCTTCAGAGCAGAATACACCATTCCAACAAAGAAAAGGATGGGAGAAGATGAAGCCAAAGGAAAGGATGGGTGAGGAGAGGGGAGAAGGCAGGAAATTAAAAGGCAAGAGAGGGGAACTAGAAGAAAATGTGATGGAGTGTAGGCAGTGACCAAAAGCACTGGCAGTGAGGGACTGAGATGACTGTAATGAAGAGACAAGAAACTAGCAGCTAGAACAGTGCTGTTGCTCTTCTCAACTGCGGCTGGGCAGCACTCTCATCACAAGGCCAAGAAGGGTGGGTTCCTGTCAACAGGATGACAGCAACAGTCCTGCAGTGCAGTCTGGTAGAATTCTGGGATAATGGAGATGGAGATGTTCATTATTTGCACTACCCAATATGGTGGCACTAACCGCATGGAGCTACTGCGCACTCGAATTGTGGCTAGAGCAAATGAAAAACTGAATTTTTCAATTTATTTAAGTTTAATTAACTTAAATGTAAATAACCACATGTGGCCAGTGACTACTGCATCGAATAGCAAACATCTAGGACTTTCAGGTGGAAAGTGATTCTAGGGAGTTCTCTAAAAAAAACACATTTCATCATAACCCCCTAACTCTTTAAGGATGTTGATGGCACAGAAAAATAGGTGAGTGTCCGGAACTCAGATCCTGAATGATCAGGAAAAGTCTATGTTATATTCCACTTGGCTAAGTGTTATGGACAAATGTGCCCCCCCGTTCACATTTTAGGTACCCCCAGTACTTCAGAATGTGATTGTATTTGGAGAGAGGGCCTTTATAGAGATGATTAAGTTAAAATGAGGATGTTAGCTTGGGCCCTATTCCAAGCTGACTGGTGTCCTCATAGAAAGAGAAGATTAGCACACAGAGAGATACCAGGAGTGTGTGCACAGAGGAAAGACCATGTGAGGGCACAGAGAGAAGTTTAGGAGAGAGGCCTCAGAAGAAGCCAAACATGCTAACACCTTGATCTTGGATTTCCAGCCTCCAAAACTGCCAGAAAATAAATTTCTGTTGCTTAAGCCATCCAGTTTATGGTATTTCAGCCATAGGAAACTATTCAAGGCACTTAAAAACAAGTGTAATACATTTTTAAAAAATTCAATGTGATTTAAGTAAAAAATTTCAGGATCTAAAGGTTTAACCTTTATAAAACCTTATTTCTTGACCAATCCCCCAAAACTGAAATCACAGTCAAAACCAGTATGTAAGGCTCAGAATCTTGTAATGGAATGTTCAAAGGAGGATACAAATTATAAGCTACAATTATCTGCTGCTAAGAAGTATTTTATATGCTATTCAATTTAAATTCTAAAAGCCATATTAATGACAGTTAAATGGTAGTTCCCTATGCAGAATGACAGGCTTTAAAATGTGATTCCTCCATGCAAGATTGAAGGGAAATTTCTGGTTGCTGGGTCCTGGTTTGGTGCTGTGAAGGTCAGCATTCTTAAGTAGGGAATTTGCATTAGTGTCTGGGTGTTGCAAGAGCTGCATAAATTACCTATTGCAATGTCCAGCTCTTTTAAAGATCGCTGCTGGCAGATATGGTAAGCATGGGGAGGAGAGAGGGAGGCTCTCCCTTTATTTTTCTTGTCAATAAAATATGTTGTCACGTTTTATTTCAGATTTTTTTCTTGAGATGAATGTTGTCTTTTGTGTGTGTGTGTGTGTGTGATATGCTCCAATTAATCACATGATTGCTAGCATGGCCTGACCTATAATAGTATTTTGAATATTGCAGATATCAAGGCATTATGATAAGACTCACTGTTTTGCTGAAATGTGAGGAGGCTACATAGGCAATCCCAAAGCTACACATTGTGGGATAAAAATTTTCTATAAATTGGAATCAATAGTACATATTTGGAAGCAAGTGATAAATAGGCAAATTTTTACCTAGTCGACGAAAAAGGGTATAAATTTAGTTGCAGAGACTCCAAAATCTTAATAGCAAAACATTTCTCCTTGTATTATATTACTGATTTACATCTGCAATTACGATGATTTTTCTCAAGAAAAACCTCATTTGGAATCAGTGTAAAAAAATGGCTTTTCTCCAAGATGAAATTATGAAGAATTATGAAATTATGAAGTTGGCAAATCAGTTTTTTTCTGCTTCCCCACATCTCTGGTGTTATTGTTTGCAATGTGGTATTGGTTCATTTGGGCTAACCCGCAGTGCTTTGGACTTTTGGTGGCTCTTTCTTGCCTTAAGATTTATCTGTCAGAGGGGCACCTGGCCGACTCAGTCTTGATCTTGGGGTTGTGAGTTGAGTTCCACATTGGGTGCAGAGATTTCTTAAATAAATAACTAAACTTCAAAAAAAAAGATTTATCTGTAAGATAACCTATTTTCTCTATGCTCTGTGGATTTCTAGTTTATGATGGACTTTCAACCTTTCTAGGCATCATCTTTGTTATCCCCCTCTTTTGGTAATGATGTTGTAGGTTAAATAAGAGATATGAATGGAGGTCATCTGACTCCGTGGTAGATGGGGGATGGAACAATATTCTTTCCCAGATGGAGCTTTTGTTTCTTATTAAAATTTATTTCTTATGAAGCTGTGGAGTCTTCCTATGTTTGTGAAGGTTTTGCTTCTGTCAGTGGGCGCTTCATTTGGGGAACTGGCCTTTGTACATTAGCGATGCTTCTTTGGTACAGAAAGGGGAGCTACACCCACCCTGAAAAAAGCCCTTTTCAGGCACCATTTTGTAAGTCAGGTACCTGGTTTGTCATCAGAACCAGCAGAAATAGCTGAACCAGACAGACCCAACCCGTATTTTCAGAATGGGGATTAAAAATGTAGTTGGGCCATTTAAAACACTTGTACCAATCAGGAGAGGCTAAGATGTGATTCCATAATAAGCAATCCCCAAATTTTAGTGACTTACTGATGATAAAGTTTCTTTCTCTCTTGTGTATATGGGCCAGGAGCTATACTCCAAATCTCCCCCTTTCAGGATCTAGGCTGAGAAAGTACTCCTTGTAGCAAATACTGTCAATCACCATGCCAGAGGAAAAAGAGCTCTGGAAGGTCTCACACCAGCAATTCAGTGTTCAGCCCAGAAGTGACACATGTTACTTCTGCTCACAACTCACTGGCCAGAACAAATCACAGGGCTCACCAGCCACAGGGGGCCTCAGAAATGCCATCCCTATTTTTTTGTTATTGTATGAGAGAAAACTGGACATATTTGGCCAATAGCGTAAATGATAAGCACAGTGCCTGAAAGCATTTTCTTTTACTTTGGAATTTATGAGGACAAAGCATCAGCTGCAATTAAGTAAATGTACATAATGAAAGAACTGTATGCATGTTGCTAAGTAGTTATGTTAGTCAGAAACAAATACATAGCAAATGATAAATAACTCCAACCAGTAGTGGCCAGAAAAGCAACGCTCTCTTAGGGCCTGGTTTAGATAATCTGATTTTGTTCTCCTGCTTCAGTATTCAGGGCAACTCCATGTCAAACTGTCAGCTTTTATCACAGCTGATGTATTCATTGCAAAGAGTTCTCAGTTTTTGCTTCCGAATGGTAAAACTTTAATTTTTAATGCATAGAAACATTCTGCCTCAATTATACAGATTTAATTAAGTGGACTTTACATTGATATGGTTATCTTCCTTTTTACTTTACACCATAGAAGTCTGTGAGTCATAGGAAATGTGGAGCGAGAGGGGTTCTCAGTATGAATATGTCATTCAGTGTGTTCCCCAATCTGTGAATCTCTTATGTAGAAGTTATAGGTAGATATGACTGAGCCATATGAAATTGCCATTTTTGCAGGACAAACAGTTGAATAGTGTCAATTTCATATATTTTAACCTAATAATTCCTCCATAGTTTTAGGTTAGAAAAATCTTTGCAAGGATGAATGTTGCTTTTAGAGTCCCTCCCATTTAGTTATAATCCCTAGTAGAGGTCAAGAGTACAGATTTTGAATTCAAATAATTCTATACTTTTGTCTCTTAGTGATGAGGTCTCTTAGTGATCCTTAATCTTAGGTAGATTCTCTGATCTTCAGTTTCCGATGGCCATAAAAATAATACCAACTTCATGGGGAGTTGTGTGGATAGAATGTGATCATGTATTTAATACTTACAATATTGTCTTCGGTATCTATCAAATGCCCCCATATGGTGTGTGATACATTATTTCTTCTCATTTGCAAATGTTGCTGACTGCCACACAACCACACTAAAAATCACCATTTGTAACCAAATTCCGCCTAGTAAGAATTTGCCTAATCAACTGTTTTGTGTCCTCCATGTGCATATCGCAGAGGCATTTGCTCCTACCAGAATGGTCCGCTCCATTCAAAGAAAGTCAATGCACAGACATGCCCTCTTGGGTCCCTTCAGCGCCTCCCCGCCATGGCAGGAGCCTTTGAGTTCACCTCAGAGGAAGGAAGAACCCAGAAAAGGGTCAGGGAGGAACACAGGGACTCTGCATTTCATAATAATTTTGATGCTACCCAGGAAAGATGTAGGACAAGAGCAAGTAGAGGTGTCAGCCCTATCAGAAGACAGCATAGCCTAATTTTCCATGTTTATGCTTGTATGCGGTTTTGGAGGTGCTGACTCAGGAATGAGCTAGAGGAATTCTTCAGGTCCTCTATTTCTCTTCCTTAAAGAACGTGCACAGAACGAGTCCATTAATAAGCAGAGAGAGGGCCAGTGTGGATTGTCAATCACCAGGAATACTGAATATCTAGATATCCCCACTTTTTCCTCCCATCACCAAATACACATTTGGTAAGAATTCAGTGTGCTTGCAAATAAAGTTCATTCCTATGCATATTGGCATGCACCAAACTGAGAAAGAACACCAAGAGAATGTTTAATTCATATTAATAGAAAGAAAGCATTACAGTGATTCAATTTACTCTTCTCTAATAGCTAACTTGAGACAGCACACAGAGTTTGTGCAACATCCATTTTAATTTCATCTATCCTCATCATGCTTGCTCAAAATAAAAGCTTATAGCCACATAACATGAGATGAACAGGATGTATCCTCAATGCCTATTTAAGTCACTGCATTTCATAGAGTTAGAAACTTAATGGCATACAGAGGGAGAGTTATTTTCAAATTTCTCAGTTTATCAAGAATATTTACAAAGCCTTATATCAATTTACTTTTCATTTGCTTAATTCCTTTATTAAAGAAGTTATAAGTTCTATGCGAATAAGGTCTCAGTCTTTAAAACACCCTTCTAAGATAAGAAAGCATTGATCTATAATTTTATATGGTATCTAAGGCATCTTAGAAATAGGAAAAAGTTACCTTGAAGTCAGTAATCATACATAAGTATGTATGAGAATTTTTCAACACTTCATAAACATAGAGTGTCATAAAAATTAGCACTCAAATTTTTAAATTTTTTTGAATATTAGCATATTCAGCAGAAATTGATCAGTGCTAGAGAAATCGATGATGAAGTCTGCTTTATGCATAAGAATCAGCTGTCCCCTGCACACTCAGACTTACCAAGGTACCTCTCCAATACTGGGCTGAGCTTCTTGGCTCTAAACTCCAGCCAGGCTGGGGGGCCACTGCATGTGTAATCAAAACTCCATTGTGTTGTGGTGGAGTATATCCTCCCACCAAAAACAGGCCAGACTGGATATAAATAATTGAATGCTAAACCTGGGAAGCCAGTCCTGGGCTAGTAACCCTTTAGCACAGTCAGCTTTATGAGAAGAGAGAGGACACCACAAGCTGTGTCCTTTTTCAGGATTCCTCCATGGAAGCATACTCAGAGTCATGGGAGTCATTCAATCTTCTTTCCTGCTTGTTTAATAAGAGGCATTGTCTCTCTGCCAGACTCCCTATGGGAGCTTAATCAATATTAATTGAATGAATGAGTGAACTGACATGAAGTATGGGGTGGGTGATGCTGAAAGACTTGCCTTGCAATGGTCATATGGCCTTCCTGGCACACAAAGAATAGAATTTCTGGAGGTTATTACTTTTCTTAGCTGGTGGCCAAGACAATGGCTTTGAAATTGACAATGCTCCTCTATGTGAGAAAATGATAGTATGTTTTCTGCCAATTTTGCTCCTTTTTGGCATTGAATAGAGCTGAAAACTGTCTCATTCACATAGCATTTTGGGTAGAAAATGTGAGAGAATGGCAGGCACACTCTTCCATTTAGTTATAAACTTTCAAGACCTATCGAAGAATCTGGATTATTAAACACTCATTTTTTAAGGACTTGCCTTTATTGTATCTTTCCAAAGCATTCTATTTAATTTTCAAAAGAAATAGCAGTACTTATTGTAATATTCATATTTCATTCTATCTTATATTATTTGTTTAAATACCTTCATTACCGTAATAAGTATGATCGGCATAAATAAGTTTGAGAAAGGAACACAACTAACTCTTGGTCCACAATAACAATAACAAACAACCAACTGATGAGAGCAGAAGCACACAGGCATTCTAGAGAGTAGCTGAAAGCATTTCAGAGTAGTGAAGGCCTCAGTCTGCATGTTTTGCAGAGGACATAAAAGGGCCTATAAATCTAGCTGATTCTGTTCAATCTAGTTGAACAGAGGTGGATTAAGATAGCTTGCTTCGCCTGTACTGTTGTCCCAGTGCCCACAACAGCCTCATCCCTCTTGTATTCACTTTTATTCCTTTTTGACCCTTTGAAACCACTTTGCACTTGTCTGCCTCCTTAATTATGCAGACTGACTTATGATAGTTGCTCAATATATGTCAGCTAATGAATGTTGGATGCCAACCAATCACAAGCTGTCAGGTATCCTCAGATACCTGATTCTTTTTCTGTTTTTTTCTTCCTTGCTATTGCCATACCTGGAGCTCTTTGGATTGTTCAGTGCACCACTATGTTAGGAATTTAATTAAAGTGTATCTGTGACATATGGGTGCTTTGCTTTGGTACTTCTAAATGTAGGTGACAGAAAAAAATTTTTTTAAAGATTTTATTTATTTATTTGACACAGAGAGAGAGAGAGCGTGAGCACAAGCAGGGGATGTGGCAGGCAGAGGGAGAGGGAGAAGCAGGCTCCCTGCTGAGCAGAAATTTCCCCCACATGGGGCTCCATCCCAGGACCCTGGAATCATGACCTGAGCCAGAGGCAGCTTAACTGACTAAGCCACCCAGGTGCCCCGGTGACGGAAAATTTTTAAGAACTGGTGACATTAGAAGTTTCATTTCTTCCTGTTATATAAGCCAAGTCCTCTAACATTTCTTCCTGGCCTTAATTTTCTATCCTTTCATAAAGCTTCTAAAGGTAAACTGTGTTTTAAATTATAAAGTCCAGGAATAAATACATGTGCAAGAATGCCTGACTAATTCTGAGAATAATTAAAGTGACCTCTTTATGCTTGTTGACAAGATTGTTCACATATCTCAGGGAGTATTACATTTATTTGATTTTCTACTTGTTGCTTCTATTGCCATGTTAAACAAATCTAAGTGATGATGCATTCAAAATGCAACTTTATTTTTTAAACACATTAAATTCCTGCCTGAGCATAGAAACCTGGTCAGGACCCCTGGCTTTTGTACTCACTCTTAAGTAATGAACAGCTACATAGTCATTTGACGTCCCCGAAATCATCTTAATTCAATAATTACACCATCCAGTCCGAGACAGTATTCAAATCACCAAGTGTTACTTAGCATTAAAATCTCTTTCCCTTCTTTAGCTTAGTGTTACTTAAGGCTGGAAGCCTGCAGTGCGGAAGAGGGACAGGGTGGAGTTTTCTTTATTTTTCCACACTGGGGTTCTCCTTCTTTCACCCACACTTACTAGCCAATTCTTGACCCCCCTGGGGGAAAAGAGGAGAGAGTTGGTGGAGGGAGAATAGAAAAGATCTTACTTGCAATGACACGGTTATAAGGTGGCTTCACGCTTTCTGGATGTGGCTGAGGGAAGCCAACTCTTTCCCTCAAGAGGTGTTTTCACGGTCTCTTCAGAGGTTCCCTGATTGACCCTCTGATGGCAATTTTCGTGACATTGATGGATGCATCTCTATTCCAGGCTGTCATTTGCAACTCTTCTTATAAGCCCTTAACATTTCTGAATTCATCTCCAGTTTCTTGTTACTAAGATCCTCCACTCCTGTGTGTGGCCCTTTGGGACAGGACATAAGATGACCCCACAGTAATTCTGTCTCCCACATGACTCATATCTGGTCCACAGGGAATACTGATGGATCTGTTGACCCAGAAAACTCTGGAAGTTCAGGCTACTTCTGGTATGGCCACTCTAATCTGTTGATGTTGGGATATTTCAACTTCCTCAGACATCAATCTTCGTGTCTCCCAACTCCCAGCACTTCTAAGGTTCTCCAAGTCTTCCCACAAGGCTGAGATGTTGGAGCTAAACCCATCCTTGTCTTAGAGCACTCAGAATGGCAGCAGCTCTCTCAAGGAAATGTTATCCCGACAGTTTCTCCCCATTTCATGCACTCTCTTTATTTATATCTCTGATTTTTGTTGGGAGTCTCCAAGTCTTAGAAGTAGGTCTCCATCATTTCTTTTGTAAATTCTGCCCATGAAAGTCTGTCTTACACTCTGACTTTCTGTTGGCACTTCAGTCAAAACTGAGAAAGGAGGACTTCCTTTTTAACATCCTGTTAAATAATCATTTCTATACCCTGTTCCTGGTTCAGATCAAAGCTTATCACCACCTATAAACAGATGAAGAAACTGAGGCCAAAAAAATGTGTATATGCAATATAGGACACATCAAACACATCTAGAATCTAAAAAGTTCTCAAATAGTCAGTTTTATGTGATTCATACAAAGTTCCTCCTAGAAAAATCCTGCTAACCTTTCAATAACCCTTGAAACTGGCAAAGAGGAAGTATTAGTTGTCACAAATGAAAATTGTAGCTCTACAGAAAACAATGCTAAAGGTTAGAGATGACTCTTGGTCAGAGATTCCTGTACTCTCAAGGGCTGGGATTACCCTTTGGGTAGTTACTCTCTTCTTGGCTTGATTCCTCACCTAGAACCTTGAGAATATCTCTTCAATAGGAAGCCCACAGGCTGACACATCAATTCTTTCCTTCCCCTTTGGGATTATACACAAAAACTCACATATATGTATGTTGGTACAAGGTAACAAAAAACAGAGCTATTAAGAAAAAGGAAAAGCAAAGCAAATCAGGTATTAGGCCACAGAGAGATCAGAGCAATCCCAAATCTTGCACTACTCAAAACATAATTCCCCAAATGTCATTTTCAATTTCTGGATAAAGGACCTTTTCCTACTGGGACCTACTGTCACCTCTGCTGTGCTCTGTTGGCATGAGCTATAGCCATGTGCTTGGTTATTTGCCTCCTGTTGGTAAAATTGTTCCCACATGGTCTACCCATGCCCCCACAAAGATGCTCTGGCCTGGCCCATTCACCTCCCTCTTCCGGAACTTGATCTTATGCTGAATTAACTCTTGGCCTGTTCCTCTGGATCCAATGACCTTTATTGTGCACCTGTTCTGGGAAAGGTACTGAACTAGACAGGACTCTTCTGGTTGCAAATGATAGAAAGTCAGTTTGAAGTAGGTAGGCAAAAGAGTGAATTTTTTGGCCCAAGATCCAGGATGGGTAGGGGTATAACTAGTGCCACAGGAACCAGGGACCTCTTCCACCAGGACTCTCTATACCTCTGTCCCTTATCCCTCCTTCTCTGGCTTTGTACCTTCATCTACAAATTTTCTTCTTCCATAGACTGAGGATATGGCCATGACCGGGATCAGATCCTCACAGATTTCCGAGAGAAAGAGCCTCCATCTTTCTCAATTCTAGGGGTGAACAGAAAGTTTGGAGAAAGGTTTTGGCCCATAAAGAATGAGCTCATCTTCTGGGCCAATCACTGAGGCCAGATGGGCAGGATCAGGGCAGCTTCTGCTATGGAAAAGGGAGATATGGGACAGTGCTTCCAGGAAGATGGAGGTGAGCCAGGCAGTCCTCACAACAGATGTCCACCAAAGGCATGATACCAAGCAGGACATTAATGAAAGGGAAACCTAACATTCTCCTGAATTAGGTAATAATTCCAAGCAACCTCTTTTAACAAACTTCCACTTGTCCACTAAGCTGCCAAGAGAAAGAACTCGCTCCTTGAGGCCATCTGCCACCTGGATAGTGGGGAGCCATGCCCAAGGGGAAAAAATCCCCACATCATTCAGACCTCCTTATGTCTTGACTGGGAAGGAGTTAGGGAAGTTAGATAAAGAGTCACAGTCCAAGTCAGAGCATTTCTGGGAATCTCAATATTCTGCTAATACCCAATTTTATTTGGTTTGTCAAATTTTCTCTCTATAAAAATCCTGCTAACCTTTGAAGAGTCCTTGAAAATGGCATAGAGAATGAACTAACTGTTGACAGAAATTGGAAATACAGATCTTCAGGAAGCTATATGAAAGGTTAGAGGTGGCTCTGTGCCAGAAATCCTGTCGTACATTGCCTCTCATATCTTCATTGTAGGGAGTTTAGATCTTGCTTGGGTCCTGGCCTCTGGCCTCTGGCATCCCCCTCGTCTGCAACAGGACAAGCAGGGCTTCCTCTAAGAGCTACAGTCTGGTTTAGGGGTGCCTGGGTGGCTTAGTGGGCTAAGCGTCAGACTCGATCTTCACTCAGGTCATGATCTCAGGGTCTTGGGATCAAGTCCTGCATTGGGGGGCCCTCCTGAGCAGAGCGTCTGCTTGGGATTCTCTCCCTCTCGCTCTCCCTCTCTCTCTGCCCTCCCCCACCTCTCTCCCTCTAATAAATAAATAAATCTTAAATAAATTTAAAAAAAAGATCCACAACCCTGTTTATCAGAGGATTCCCGGCCTCTGATTATTCCTCAGTTTCTACCTTTATGGGCTTGTGACATATTGTATGCTTGAAACAAATTACAAAATTCTAATTGTATCTAATTTCATGTTTACTGGGTAGAAAAATCAAGCTACTGGGCACCTGGGGGGCTCAGTTGTTAAATGTCTGCCTTCGGCTCAGGTCATGATCCCAGGGTCCTGGGATTGAGCCCCGCATCGGGGTCCCTGCTCGGTGGGAAGCCTGCTTCTCCCTCTCCCACTCCCCCTGCTTGTGTTCCCTCTCTCTCTGTGTCTCTCTCTGTCAAATAAATAAAAAAATCTTAAAAAAAACTATTTCCCGAGAAATAAATGCTATTTTTAGCATCAATTTTAAAATCATACAACTAATGCATCCAGGTTCTTCCTCCTGGTATTTATTTTTTCTTCCTGGGGTATATCCTCTAGTAATTCTTATGAAAACATCTATGAGTAATAAGCTTTCTGAGGACTAGTATGTCTGAAAATGTTTTAGTCTACTCTCATATTTGAGTGTCAATTTCACTGTATACAAATTGGAGGCTCAAGTCTATTTCTTCTCAGCTTTTTGAAGAGGATGCTCTAATAGTCTCTTGTGTACAATGATCCTGCTGAGAAGTATGCTGTCATTTTGATTCCAATTTTTTTGTAGGTATTCTGCTATTTTTCTGTCTCTTAGCTTTTAGGATTTTCCATTTGGGCTTGACCTAGCAATGAAATGTCTAGAACTGGGTTTTGTCACCATTGTTGCCATTGTTGTTGTGTTCGTTCCTTGGCAGTCCTTTCCAATTGTAAGACTCAAGTCTTCCTTTAGTCTAGAAATTTTTTGGTTTTTATGTCACTAAATATTGTTTTCTCTGCATTTTCCATATTCTCTCAGTTTGGACCTCTAATGGATTGATGTTGATTTCCAACCCTATTCTCTGTTTGCTTCTTTTTTAAACTTTTCTTTTATACTGCTCCTTTACTTTTTCCATTTGTGCTATATTCTGGGATAATTTCTTGGTGAAGCCTTTCAGATCACCAATTTACTCTTTAATTGTGTTTATTCTGCTATTTAGCCCATTTTTAAGAATTTCTTATTTCAAAGGTTTATTTATTTCACTTCCATAATAACTAATCAGTTCTATTTCATAATCATTCTCCCTAGCATTTTGAATGCAATATGTTTTCTTACCTCCCTGATGACATAAAAGAAGCTTAAGT
Source organism: Eumetopias jubatus (assembly GCF_037043125.1). NCBI lineage: Eukaryota > Metazoa > Chordata > Mammalia > Carnivora > Otariidae > Eumetopias > Eumetopias jubatus. Next base: position 70,898,410 of record NW_028274812.1, read on the forward strand.
AATAATCCCACACTACTTCTGCTAGTGTAAATCCTTTCATTAGTCTAGTTTCCTTTTTTTTTTTTGAGAAAAGTCACCCTTTTATGGTGTTGGTATTCCTCAAACTTTGAGAATATTTTCATCTTTCTTATGAGTTTTTTTTAATTCAAATGCAATTAACATTCAACGTTATATTAGTTTTGGGTGTACAATATCATGACTCAACAATTCTATACATTACTCAGTGCTCTTTGTGATAAGTGTACTCCTAACCCCCCTTATCTATTTTTCCTATCCCCCCCACCCACCTCCCCTCTGGCAACCACCAGTTTGTTCTCCAAATTTAAGAGTCTGGGTTTTTTGTTTTTTAGTTTGTCTCTTTTTTTCTTTGTTTATTCATTTGTTTTATTTTTAAATTCCACATGAGTAAAATCAATGGTATTTGTCTTTCTCTGACTGACTTATTTCACTTAGCATAATACCCTCTAGGTCCATCCATGTTATTACAAATGGCAAAATTTCATTCTTTTTGAGGGTTGAGTAATATTTCATTATATATATATATCACTATATATATTTCAGAAGATGTATATATTTCAGAAGATGTATATATTTCACATATACACACACACATCACATCTTCTTTATCCATTCATCTGTCAATGAACATTTCGGTTGCTTCTATATCTTCTAAATAATGCTGCAATAAACATAGGGGTGCATATATCTTTTCAAATTTGTGCTTTTGTTTTCTTTGGATAAATACCTAGTAGTGGAATCACTGGATCATATTGTATTTCTATTTTTAATTTTGTGAGAAACCTCCCTACTGTTTTCCACAGTGGTTGGACCAATTTACGTTCCCAACAGTGCACAAGGGTTCCATTTTCTTCACATCCTCCCCAGCACTTGTTATTTCTTATGTTTTTTATTTTAACCATGCTAATAAATGTGTAGTGATATCTCATTGTGGTGTTAATTTGCATTTCCCTGATGATTAGTGATAGTCATCTTTTCATGTGTTTTTTGGCCATCTGTATGTCTTCTTTTTTTTTAAGGTTTTATTTATTTATTTGAGAGAGAGAGAGAATGAGTGGGGAGAGGGGCAGAGGGACAGGGAGGAGCAGACTCCTGGCAGAGCAGGGAGCCCGACTCGGCTTGATCCCAGGATCCTAGGATCATGACCTGATCTAAAGGCAGACGCTTAACTGACTGAGCCACCCAGGAGCCCCATCTGTATGTCTTCTTTGGAAAAGTGTCTATTCAGTTTCTCTGCCCATTTTTAATTGGATTATTTGTTTTTTTAGTGTTGATTTGTATAAGTTTTATATATATATATTTATTATTATGTTATGTTAATCACCATACATCACATCATTAGTTTTTGATGTAGTGTTCCATGATTCATTGTTTCTGTATAACACCCAGTGCTCCATGCAGAACGTGCCCTCTTTAATACCCATCACCAGGCTAACCCATCCTCCCACCCCACACCTCTCTAGAACCCTCAGTTTGGTTTTCAGAGTCCATCGTCTCTCATGGTTCATCTCCCCCTCCAATTTCCCCCCTTCATTCTTCCCCTCCTGCTATCTTCTTCTTCTTTTTTTTTAAACATATAATGTATTATTTGTTTCAGAGGTACAGGTCTGTGATTCAACAGTTTTGCACAATTCACAGCACTCACCATAGCACATACCTTCTCCAATGTCTATCACCCAGCCACCCCATCCCTCCCACCCCCCACCACTCCAGCAACCCTCAGTTTGTTTCCTGAGATTAAGAATTCCTCATTTCAGTGAGGTCATATGATACATGTCTTTCTCTGATTGACTTATTTCGCTCAGCATGACACCCTCCAGTTCCATCCACGTTGTTGCAAATGGCAAGATCTCATTCCTTTTGATGGCTGCATAATATTCCATTGTGTATATATACCACCTCTTCTTTATCCATTCATCTGTCGATGGACATCTTGGCTCTTTCCACAGTTTGGCTATTGTGGACATTGTTGCTATAAACATCGGGGTGCACATACCCCTTCGGATCCCTAAATTTATATCTTTGTGGTAAATACCCAGTAGTGCAATTGCTGGATCATATGATAGCTCTGTTTTCAACTGTTTGAGGAACCTCCATACTGTTTTCCAGAGTGGTTGCACCAGCTTGCCTTCCCACCAACAGTGTAGGAGGGTTCCCCTTTCTCTGCATCCCTGCCAACATCTGTCATTTCCTGACTTGTTAATTTTAGCCATTCTGACTGGTGTGAGGTGATATCTCACTGAGGTTTTGATTTGGATTTCCCTCATGCCAAGTGATTTTGAGCACTTTTTCATGTGTCTGTTGGCCGTTTGGATGTCTTCTTTGGAAAAATGTCTGTTCATGTCGTCTGCCCATTTCAATTATAAACCAATATCCTTGATGAACATGGATGCAAAAATTCTCACCAAAATACTAGCCAGTAGGATACAACAGTACATTAAAAGGATTATTCACCACGACCAAGTGGGATTTATCCCTGGGCTGCAAGGGTTGGTTCAACATCCACAAATCAATCAATGTGATACAATACATTGATAAAAGAAAGAACAAGAACCATATGATCCTCTCAATAGGTTCAGAAAAAGCATTTGACAAAGTACAGCATCCTTTCTTGATCACAGTATAGGGATAGAGGGTACATACCTTAATATCATAAAAGCCATCTATGAAAAACCCACAGTTAATATCATTCTCAATGGGGAAAAACTGAGAGCTTTCCACCCTAAGGTCAGGAACATGGCAGGGATGTCCACTATAACCACTGCTATTCAACATAGTATTAGAAGTCCTAGCCACAGCAATCAGACAACAAAAAGAAATCAAAGGCATCCAAATCGGCAAAGAAGAAGTCAAACTCTCACTCTTTGCAGATGATATGATACTGTATGTGGAAAACCCAAAAGACTCCACCCCAAAACTGCTAGAACTCATACAGGAATTCAGTAAAGTAGCAGGATATAAAATCAATGCACGGAAATCAGTGGCATTCCTATACACCAACAACAAGACAGAAGAAAGAGAAATTAAGGAGTCGATCCCATTTACAATCGCACCCAAAACCATAAGATACCTAGGAATCAATCTAACCAAAGAGGCAAAAAATCTGTACTCAGAAAACTATAAATTACTCATGAAAGAAATTGAAGAAGACACAAAGAAATGAACAAACATTCCATGCTCATGGATTGGAAGAAAAAATACTGTGAAGATATCAATGCTATCTAGAGCAATCTACACATTCAATGCAATCTCCATCACAGTACCATCCACTTTTTTCAAAGAAATGGAACAAATAATCCTAAAATTTGTTTGGAACCAGAAGAGACCCCGAATAGCCAGAGGAATGTTGAAAAAGAGAAGTAAAGCTGGCGGCATCACAATTCCAGACTTTCAGCTCCATTACAAAACTGTGATCATCAAGACAGTATGGTACTGGCACAAAAACAGACACATAGATCAATGGAACAGAATAGAGAGCCCAGAAATAGACCCTCAACTCTATGGTCAACTAATCTTCGACAAAGCAGGGAAGAATGTCCAATGGAAAAAGGACAGTCTCTTCAACAAATGGTGTTGGGAAAATTGGACAGCCACATGGAGAAGAATGAAACTGGACCATTTCCTTACACCACACACAAAAATAGGCTCAAAATGGTTGAAAAACCTAAACGTGAGACAGGAGTCCATCAAAATCCTAAAGGAGAACACAGGCAGCAACCTCTTTGACCTCAGCTGCAGTAACTTCTTCCTAGAAACATCGCCAAAGGCAAGAGAAGCAAGGCCAAAAATGAACTATTGGGACCTCATCAAGATAAAAGTCTTTTGCACAGCAAAAGAAACAGTCAACAAAACCAAAAGACAACCGACAGAATGGGAGAAATTTGCAAACGACCTATCAGATAAAGGGCTAGTATCCAAAATCTATAAAGAACTTCTTAAACTCAACACCTAAAGAACAAATGATCCAATCAAGAAATGGGAAGAAATTCTCTATATATTTTAGATATCAATCCCTTATGAGTTTGTTTTGGTAGCTGAACTTCTCTTAGATTTTCTTTTAACTCTTTGTACAGTGTAGTGGGGGATAGGGAGCTGCTGTTTCCAGGGAGAGTGATGGAGGAATAAGCCATGACACTAGGTGAGGTAAAGATGTTCCTGATTCTTCTGGGGCACTGAGGACACCTGGAGGAACTGCCTTGTTACTCTATCCCAAGTTTCAACTGCTCCTGGGTGGAGATGGGTATACCTGATGTGTGTGTGTGTGTGTGTGTGTGTGAATCTGTCTGGCTGCTGTCACTTGGGTACACTTGCTAATTACCTTTGGTCTCCTTTCTAAGGCCTTCTGGCAATTCAGTTCTTTTGGTGCTACTTCTATGCATGTTCTGAGAAGTGATTTTCCAAGTTCATCTTAAACCATGTGCTTTCCATTTTTCAAGCTTTCATTGGTTTCTTGTTAGGCAAAAGTCCCCTCAATTTTTATTATATATAAATAAAATTATACAATTTTATATAATTTTTATATGTATTTTTAATCATTTGTATGGATTTTGGGTGGGAATAGGGTTTACTAGTTCTTCATTCCACTATTTTGAAACCAGAACTTTCTTCCCTTTTTTTTTATGCAGACACTTATTGAGCTGACCACGTGTTAAGCACAGCTAGGCATTGGGGGTTAGAATAGTCTCCTCTTAGAGCTTTTGGAAAGTAAAAAAAGAAAAAAGAAAAACTATTGAGTTTAAGGAAAAGTCAGTAATCAGCTCAGAAGGTCAGATCAATTACATCAAGCCAAGTAAGGCATCAAGAAAATGAACTATAGGCAAGAAAAATGTCCTCTCGTCCTCCAGTCTCTTTGTAATCCCCTATGTATAAGATGATCATATGTCCCAATTTGCCTGTGATGGTCTCAGTTTGTGCCTATTGTCCTGGTGAAATTACTAACAACATCCCTTTCATTCTCAAAGTGTCCTGGTTTGGACTATAAATTATATGATCACTTATAAAGACACTATATGAAGAAAATCAATGAATGAACATCTCTTGGTGATAATATGTGGAGCAGTTGGGGGGGTGTAGAGAGGAGGAATAGCAAGTTACCATTCATTCATTCATTCATTCATTCATTATTCATTTCTTTGTTCATTCAGGAAAGGTTTACTGAGGCTCTACAATGTGCCAAGCAGTGTGCTAAGTGCTGGATATACAGTGGGGAACAGCACAGACACACCATGGACCTTTCCCTGAAAAACAATTACCAAACTAACAAATCTATTTCTTAGATACAGACCACAGACAAGTTATATGATCTCTCCATATTTTTCCCTAGTTCAAGGACTTGGTAAAACATTGTAAACTCTCTGCCTACTCAATCATACACTGACAGGGAAGTATTAAGTTAGCATATAAAAAGCACACCATCGCTTAAAAAGAGAGATGAAATACTTATCTATCAAACAAGGACAAAGCAGAGGGTTGTGCAGTAATGGATTTGAAGTCACTGGATGGCCAGTTTGGATAATTAAGCAAACAAAACATACAACTGGAAAAATTAGCTAGATTGATGATTAGCGTGGTTTTGAATTCAAAGGACAATTTCATCTCCTTCTTCTTCACTTAGGCACGGAGATAATGTATATAACAGATCGATCACTTGCAATTTTCTGCTCATTATGCTCAACCCCTCTTCATCAAATTCCCACTCAGCATGCACATCGCCACAAAATCAAAAGCAAACTGCAACCACTGTTATTCTTTTATTTTTTAAGAAAATGCAGTTCCCTTAAAGACTTTGAATATCAAGTGTTCCTTTTGTTATTTTATTTAGATAAAATTTTGCAAGGAATTTTCCTCTCATTTCCTAGAGATCAGTATTCCTAGAAAGACTCTGACTGCAAACCCCAGGGGAACTTCGAAAATGTCAGGAGCTTCTTAAATGGTGTGAAACCCACTTACAGCTTATTCCTTACACGCTTTGATGTGGAAATAGCAGAATGCGTATTTTTTAAAAATCCAGTAGCAATAGGAATGTATTGTTTGTGATATTATCCATTGTCAGTTAACCCCTGGTGAGAGATACTGCTAAAAACCTCCAAAGGTGGGGGTTCCATCCTGCATGATGATTTTCTCCTCTGTGGATTATAACCTTCGTCTTGTTCCCAGATTTTGCACAGATGTAATTACAGCAGGAGAAGAACAGGTGACCATAGAGGAGTCAATGCAAATCTGTCTTTATTATTAGAAAAAGAACTCAAAGGCAGTGGTAGCCAAAGGATTATCAAGGTAACGGTAATTGTCTTGATAATATCTATATGTAGATAGTAAATAAAGCACCTATGCTCTCATGTTTGCACACATAATTATTAAATCCTAAACTTGTTCCCCTCTGCCTTTAACCCAGCTCCTCTACCCTAGTCATTTTTCTTAGTGGCGTTCTGATCTACCCTGTCACCAGATCAGAAAACTGGAGTCCGTATCAATTCTTCACCCTCTATATCCAGTCTTCCGTAGACCTTTCAGTTCTAACCCCTACAGGTCTCCAACCCTATCTGTTCTTTTCCTATTACCCTGCCATTGCCTTCTCTACCCTCTTCAGGTCTCTTCTAGGCTGCTGTGACAGTGTTCCTTAAAACCTCCCAGCTTCACTTTATGCTGCTTCTGCAACAGAAAGATTCTGAAAATTCTAGTCTGACCATGCTTCTCTCTTTGCTTAGAAATATTCAGTGGTCCTCTTAGCATAGAAAGCAATGATCTCAATCCATACTCCTTTCCTAGCTGCATGTGCACCTGTCTCTGGGCCTACCCCACACCCAGGGCACACTGAAGTATTTGTGTTTCAGACTCATCAACTCCTGTAGGATCTCCATGGCTTTGTATACTTTCTCACAAACCCAGAAAATCCTTCTGCCACTTCTCTACTTAGCAAACTCCTATGCATCCTTCTTGCAACCTTATCCTCTGAAGCCATTACTGAGTTCCTTTTTTTTTTTGAAAGACTTTATTTATTTATTTGAGATAGAGAGTGAGCGAGTGAACACAAGTGGAGGGCGGGAGGGGCAGAGGGAGAAGCAGGCTCTCCACTGAGCAGGGAACCCTGATGCGGGGCTTGATCCCAGGACCCTGAGATCATGACCTGAGCTGAAGGCAGATGCTTAACCGACTGAGCCACCGAGATGCCCCCATTACTGAGTTTCTGTGACAGAGTTATTCACTTGCTTTTCTGCATCCATAGCTCTATAATTAATTCCATTACAGCATGCATTACGCACTATCATAATTATTTGTCTCTTCCAGAAGACAGTAGAAATCATATTCTTTTTTATTATGTCAGCTGCTTGCAGTGTTTGGCAAATGATAAGCTCCTTAAATATTCACTGAATAAATTATTAAACATTTCTTTGCTAAATAATTCAATTTATGAGCACTAATAAAACTTTTGTTTATAAACTAGGTGATTTCTTTTTTGTTTATTTCTACCATACTGGAATGTATCTGTATATGTGCAGATTATTTGTGTAAGTTGCCAGACTGTTTCATGGTGTTAAATAATAAGACACTCTCATAGTGCATGCCGAGCTAGGACAATGTTCTTTTAGGGAATGAGGGTGAGAAAGGCATTGGAGCAGGCAGATCAGAATCCTTCACCAGGGCCCACCCAAGTCAATGTCAGGATGTTCTAAGAAGTGACAGCATTACTCCCAGGGACCTGCACCTGTGTTTGACTCACTTTTACAAAAGAACTTGAGTAGAAGCCAATTCAGTAATGTCCAGAAATGATGCCTCTGGAAAGAGCTGTCTCCTCCTGACGGAGCTGTCAGGGAGTCAAAAATTTCCTGGAGGAGACAATAGATCTCCAAAGCAGATTCCCTGACCTGCATGTAGAGGTCACCCCGGTCACCCCAACCACCCTCAAGCCTATGCACACCCCTGGCCAGAGATATTAGCAGCTTTGTCAACCCAGTCCATCCAGCAAACCCACTGGCTGGAGTCTGGTCTCCTGGACCTGAGGGAGTACTTTGCCACACACTTGAATTTCCACCAGTCCTGGCTAATCTGTATCCTAGATAATGAAATGATTTGGCAGCATGCCTTCCTCTAGGTGTGACTTTGAATGTCTTCAGAATTAAAGAGATATTTGCCAAGCAAATTACTTTTTGGCAAGTAGCATAGCTATAATGGTTCTCAAAGTTCACTGAACCCAGATCACTTTCTTCAAATAACAGTGTAAGCATAAGCCCCAAATATAAAATAAACAAGACAAGGACTGCTTTGGTTAAAGCAAGAGTAGGAGCCCTACTTGCTCAGCCTCCTGCTGAATGGGTCTGAGGATCCCTAAGGAGTCCCCAGAGAACACTGACAGTCACAGGGTAATTGGCTCCCACAGGTTCTGCCGCTGACCCGCTGCATTACTGGGGACCCCACCATCCCAGCTTTCCCCTTCTGGCTCTTGGCCTCAGTGCTCTCTTGCCCTCTCCACTGTATTATTCTCACCAAAATCACAAACATGCTCCCGTACCTCTCCCTTTCTAACTTCCCTCCCTTGACTCCAGCTTATCACGCAATTTCTCTGCTCACCTTCTCAGAAAACTCTACAGACTGCATTGACGTTCTCACCTCCTGACATTGTTTCTGAAATACGTTTGACTCTGTCCACTCCTTTCTACCGCCTCTGCTACCACCAAGTCCAAGTCATCATCATCTCTTGCCCAGACAATTGCAGTGGGCTCCTATCCAGTCCGCCTGTTTCTGCTCTTGCCTGCCTAGTGTCCATTCTCCACAGAGGAGCCAGACAAATGTTTTAAAAGCATAAATTAGGTCATGACACCTGATGATTAGAATATGTCAGTGGCATCTCAGTGTATTTAGATTAAAATCCAAACACCTTCTTATGGTGTATGCAGACCTGCAGTATCTGCCTTCTTCCTATTTCTCTAATGTTAATTCAAGCCATTGCCCACCCAGCCCTCAGGGCCTCTACTCTTAGGGTTCCCTGAGTCTGGAATGTTCTTGTTCCCTTCTGCATCTGCCCGATGTCTCTTCACTAATTTTTGGTCTCACTTGGATTGTCTTATTTTTTTTTTTTTTAAGATTTCATTTATTTATTTGACAGAGAGAGACACAGCGAGAGAAGGAACAAAAGCAAGGGGAGTGGGAGAGGGAGAAGCAGGCTTCCCGCCGAGCAGGGAGCCCGATGCAGGGCTCGATCCCAGGACACTGGGATCATGACCTGAGCCGAAGGCAGACGCTTAACGACTGAGCCACCTAGGCACCCTGGATTCTACCTTCTCAGAGAAGCTGTCCTCAACCTTATGATGCAAAGTTTTGTCCTTATTTCTCTTTTTCTCATTCACCTTGTTTATTCCCTTGACAGTACACACCACAGCCAACAATTATCTTGTTACCATATTTTTGTATGTATTTGTCTGTCTCCCCCCACTGGAATTTAAGCTGCATAAGAGTTGGAACATGTCTTCCTTGTTTACCTTCATGTCCAGTGCCTGGTATAGTTCCCAGCACAGGACCTCATGCATAAGTTAAACTTTTTTTATTATTCTTGCAAAAAAAAAAAATCCATTTGGAGTGACAAAAGTGGTTTAAAAGTAGATTATGGTGATGGATGCATAAACTGCGAATATATTAAAAACCACGGAGTTGTACACTTTAAATGGGTGAATTGCATGATACATGAATTATACTTCAATAAAGATGTTTTAAAAAATTAAGTCACTCTACCTTTTTAAGTCTTAGTTTCCATATTTGCAAAACTGAATAATAATACCTGAGAGAGGAGAAGATGAGTGTCATTTCCTTAAGTTTCTGTTCATTTTACCATAATCACTCTAGATACCCCTACAAGAGGTAGATGGGATCTCAATCCTGTAGGGTACAGCACACCTCGGCAATGTCCCGGAGACAAGCATCTATTCACCACCTCTTAGCTGCCATTGTCTGAGGACTGCTTCCATGGGCCTTTGTTCTGTAGCACTTTAGGCTGTCCTGCATGGGTCAAGCACACTGCTGTGGGGAGTTGCAAATGCTTGTAGGAATAAGACCCCATGGAGCTGGAGTCAGACACCAATGGGGTCTTGCGTGTTCCAAATGTCATCTGCCAGGCACACACCAGCCCAGAGGCAGCATTCAGGAGCAGATGTCCACCTCCCATGGTACTTGATGGTAGTCGTGGATAGGCAGACCTGTGCTGAGTTGCCTGGGACTCTGGACCTTCTTGATTCTCTTCATTAACCCCTCCTAAAAGTCAAGGTAAATTAGAATCCTCTGGACCTCATTATCACAGAAGAAGTCTTGGTAGCCAAGACGAGCTCTGGATTCCATGGCAAAAGTTACTGCTCTGCACAAAATGTGCGTAGAAATGTGAGAACTCTAATTTAATTGGTTCTGAGATACATCCTGCTGTCTTTCCTGCCTTAATGTTTGCTATGACTCCAGTTCAGTTCTAAGCTTCCTTACCCTATAAAGCCCACACCACCCCGGCACATTTTATTCTGCCTTGAACATATGGTACCAAGCTGCAGATCCCTCCAGAACATGGTAACGCATAACTCTTAAACATGATCAGAAGAATCAGTAACTTACTGCAACACCTAAGCATGTCATAATTTTTAGACACTCTCTCTTTGCACTTGCTACTTTAAAATTTAGAGTTAAAGCTACGTTAGACACTGCAGTTAAAATGACCGAGAGATATAATATTGCCCAGAAGTTTCCCCTCATAAAATTAATGCTGTGAGTGTTACCTTTCTGTACACTCAGGATTTTGCTTTAGTGTTGTTCTGTTTTCATCTTTGTAAGTTATTTTAAAGATTGCATGTACCTGCCTTTTGCTGTGTTAAGTGTGTTGGAATGACTTTTGGTCAAATATAATAAAATTCTACCCAACTGCCGTTTACTGATCTTGCCTTACTGATCTATCTCATACTCCCTGCCCACTCTACAGAAGTTCTTGTTGGGTGATCTCTGCCCTGAGAGCTCCGTTCTTACTTGTTCAAAAAGTGTCCTTGGGCCTCAACAGGAACCCACTTGGGGGGCTGAAAGAGTCCACTCTGATGCCACTTCAGCTCACAACTGGAGTGGGATGAGCCAGCCCCATATTCCCCAGAAATAGCAGTGATCCTCATTTCCGGAAAATAGGATGCTTTCTGCTTTTTAGTTTTACGTGGTATTTGTCAGTTCTCTAGCCTTGTTGATCTTGCCAGTGCCAACCTACAGGATGGAAAGTCTATCCGTTCACAGCCACGTGAGGCCATCTCATCAGTGTGCCTCAGTTCTTCCTGCTGGGCCTTTGTTCATGTCCAGCTCTGCCAGGTATGCTCTACTCTGCTTGTCTGCTACTCAATCTTCTCCACTTACTTAACAAGCATTGACTGATTTTTGTTATAGATCAGGCATGTTGCTAGGCCCTGAAGACACAGTGGTAAGTAAAAGAGACATATGACTCCATGGAGCTTAGGTCTAGTTAGAGGAGGGAAACAATGAAGATGCAAGGCATAACTAAGCCGATACATGTATAATTACACATTGAGGAAGTTATTAGAAAATATTTTAGGGTGTCATTGGGAAGACATATCTGTGGAGGAGTAATAGAAGAGAGTGGGGAGACAGCCCCAAACAGGGCAACAGAATAGGTTAACCAAGTATATAGGACCTATAGTCAGCTAGCATGGGTCCAAATTCTGCAGGTACTACGCTCTATATGTGCATTCATGAATAAATTACTGGACTGTCTTAATTACTTGAATCCTTAACTTTCTTTTCTGTAAAATGAAGATAATAACCCCATCTGACCCTAAAGATATTGAGAAGATTGAACTAATTTATGTAAATCCCCCGGCACAAAGAATGTGTTCAGTAAATATTAGCTGTTAATTATTATTATTAAGATGAAATTTGATGGCCAAGTAAGGGTTAAACCATGCCAGGAGTTTGAGGGGAAAGCATTCCAAGAAGAGGGAACAATATGTGCTAAGACAATAGAGCTCAGTTTGTTATAGGGTCTATGAAAGTTGTTGCTGGAAGTGCATGAGTGAGAAGAAGATTGCTATGGGATGGAGTAAGAAGTTACCATCTGGTGGCTGTGGGCTTTCTCCAGCAATGCCCAGTTGCATGAGTGCCAGCCAGAGAAGGCAGAGGTTGGGTTCATCACAGATTGTGTGGATTTTTTTTCCCTCTAGAGAATGTGAAAGAGGAAGAGAGGGCAAGGATGTTGAGAGTATTTGTAACAAAATGGTTCTAATGAAAGGTCATGAAATCTAAGCTAGATAGGAGAGAATAAAAGATGACAGGAACTAATGGGCAGAGAGAAAATAGAAGAGAGAATGAATTAGTGGCATTCACTAGTTAGGAAAATTGTTTCAAAGAAATACTTGAGTAAGTGAGCTAGGAAGACAGGAGGATAATGCAGGAAAGCAGGGTCTGTAGATTCATCGTGAGGTAGTCTAGTCTCTGGGGGTCATAAAATCCAGGATGGGACTTGGAACATATAGCTGAAGCAATATGGTGGTCAAGGTAATGGGTGGGGATGAGGTCAAAAAACAAAAGGGCCAGGGTATTGAATGAATTATCCATATGCAACCCTGCCAGTAGCCAGTGTGGTGGGTTTATGCAAGTTAGAAAATGGAATCTCTGTCAAAAGATGTTTTACCATCACCTGCTAGAATTTGCCAAAATAACTATGCAGATCAATGGTAGAGATGGTGGTGGAGTCGATCCCCCAGACTTGCACAAGTTTAAGTGGCAGCTCGGTCTGTAGGTATGTTGAATACAGCAAGAATAAGAGGAGGTCAGAGTAAAGAGGAAGAAGACATTCTAGGAACCAAGGTCAGCAGTAATTAACAGAAAGTGACCAGAAGCTGTTGGTTGACAGCAATTAGGAGGGGGAGGGGATGGAAAGTGCAAAGGGGTGAATCTCTGAGGAACAGAGCTTTCTTGAAGTGGAGGAGTGTTAATGGTATAGAAGCAAGAATGGGGTGCAAGAACAGAACACGAACTTCGTCATACCCATGTACTTGAGATTTGCGAAACAAGCAGGCTCTGCATGAAAGGGTTGTTGGAAATAGTAGGATTTCTTTCTTTCCTAAGATTTAGCTCAAATATTTTCTCTTTCTGAATCATTTCCTGATTTTCCCAGCTGGAAATAATTCCTTTCTTCCCTAAAATCTCTAGCAACTAATTTGTGCCTCTTTTCTCTCTAGATTATTTTCTATTTTAACTCTAAGTCATTTTGGTAGGTTCTTATCCACCCTAACGGAATGTTTGCTCCTTGAGAGTGGAACTCTGTCTAACACATCTTTGTATCTGTGATAATACTGTCTTTTCATTTATTTAGTCGTGGTAGGGACTTAGTAAATACTGAATGAATGAGTGAATGAATCTTACTTTCTCTTTTTGTTCCCAAATCTTAGTGAAAAGAATTGGACATGTTTACAAACTTGCTTCATCTATATTGCACCTACAGTCACTGTAAATGTGAACTTGAAGTTTTGCAATCTGGATACAAGGCGCCATCTGAATCGTATTTAATGGTATTGTCTGTCTTTGTCTCTCCTTAGTGTAATGGAGTTATTCCTTCTATTGTAATTTTTGAGTGGCACCAATGATTCTATGCTATTAATTATAATAATTTTATTGGAATGAATTCTCTTTACAGCTTGCATTTTTAAACAACAAAATAAAAATCCCGTTATTTGAAACCGTTATTGTAAAAATAATATTATGAATTCAGTTTTCCTTTATTTTTAAAAAATATTTTATTGTCTTGAGTTAGAAATCTCCTATGTGATTGCTTCTCCATTAAATCAATTATATATTTTAAATTCACAATAATATGCTTCAGCCTCGCATAATGATCGAAAACTGTAAGGTTCATCCTGTTTTGAGGATAATAGAGTACGTAAATAATTATTTGGGGAGGCCTGGGACAGAGAAATTAGTTGCTTTAATGCTCATTATTGGTAATTAGTCCCCTTTTTTTTTTAATCACAAAAAGTACATTTTTATCCTGGAACATTAAATAAAAGACTATTTAAAAGTTTCTCCTTTGGCTTCTTAAGAAATATCATTTTGTTCCTAAAATTTAAAAAAAAATCCCTCCTAGTTCTTTTCAACAAATGGTGCTGGAACAACTGGACATCTACACGTGAAAAGAGTGAATCTAGACACAGACATTACACTCTTCACAAAAATTAACTGAAAATGGATCACAGACCTAAATGCAAAATGCAAAACTATAAAACTCATGAAAGATAACAGGAGAAAATCTACATGACCTTGGGTATGGAGATAACTTTTTAGATAAAAACACCAAAGTCACAATCCGAAGGGAAATAACTTTTAAGCTAGACTTCATTAAAATTATAAATTTCTCTGTGAAAGACAATGTCAAAAGAATGAGAAGATAAGCCACAGACTGGGAAAAAAAACATTTGCAAAAGACACATCTGGTAAAGGATTGCTATCCAAAATATACAAAGAATTCTTAAAACCCAACAATAAATAACTCAATTAAAAAGTTGGCAAAATGGGGCACCTGGGGCATTCAGTAGGTTAAGCGTCCTCCTTTGGCTCAGGTCATGATCCCAGGGTCCTGGGATTGAGCCGCATGTGGGGCTACCTGCTCAGCGGGGAGCCTGCTTCTCCCTCTGCCTGCCACTCCCCCTGCTTGTGCTCTCCCTCTCAAATAAATAAATAAAATCTTTAAAATAAAATAAAAATTTGGCAAAAGACCTTAACAGACACCTCACCAAAGAAGATATACAGATAGCAAATAAGAATATGAAAAGATGGTTAACATCATATGTCATCATATGGACTGAAAATTTAAACAACAACAAGATACCAATATAGACCTATTAAAAAGGCAAAACTCCAAAACCCTGACAACACCAAATGTTGATGAGGATGAAGAGCAACAGGAACTCTCATTCTTTGCTGATGGGAATGCAAAATGGTACAGCCACTTTGGAAGACAGTTTGGTGGTTTCTTACAAAAGTAAACATACTCTTACCATATGATCCAGCAACTATTCTCCTTATACTTACTAGAATCAGTTGAAAGCTTACGTCCTGCACAAAAACCAGCACATGGATATTTATAGCAGTTTTATTCAAAATTGCCAAAAGTTGGAAGTAACCAAGATGTCTTTTCATAGGTGAATGGGTAAATAAACTATGGTACATCCATATAATGGAACATTATTCAGTGTTAAAAGGAGATGAGTTATCAAGCCATGAACAGACATGGAGGAAACTTATATATCTATTACTAAGTGAAAGAAACCACTCTGAAAAGGCTACATATTATATCAGTCCAACTATATGACATTCTGGAAAAGGTAAAACTACAGAGACAGTAAAAAGAAAAAAAAAAAATCAGTACCAGGGGTTAGGGGAGGAAGAGCTGAATAGACAGGGCACAGAGGATTTTTAGGACAGTGACACTATAGGCATACCTGTTTTAGCATGCTTCACTTTATTAAGCTCCACAGCTATAGTGTTTTTTTATAAATTAAAGGTTTGTGACAACCCTGTGTTGAGCAAGTCTATTGGCACCATTTTTCCAATAGTATTTGCTAACTTTGTGTCTCTGTGTCACATTTTTTTTAAAGATTTTATTTATTTATTTATTTGAGAGAGAGAATGAGAGATAGAGGGCACGGGGGAGGGAGGGTCAGAGGGAGAAGCAGACTCCCTGCTGAGCAGGGAGCCCGATGTGGGACTCGATCCCGGGACTCCAGGATCATGACCTGAGCTGAAGGCAGTCGCTTAACCAACTGAGCCACCCAAGCACCCTCTGTGTCACATTTTGATAATTCTTGCAATATTTCAAACTTTTTCACTATTATTATATTTGTCATGATTAGCTTTGATCAGCAATCTTTGATGTTACTATTGTAATTGTTTTGGGCTACCATGGACTGCTCCCATATAAGACAGTGAAATTAATTGATAAATGTATGTGTTCTGATTGCTCCACCAACTGGCTGATCCTCCACCTCTCTCCCTCTCCTCAGGCCTCCCTATTCCCTGAGACACAATATTGAAATTAGGACAATTAATAACCCTACAATGACCTCTAAGTGTTCAAACAGAAGGAAGAGTCACATGTTTTTCACCTGAAATCAAAAGCTAGAAATGATTAAGCTTAGTGAGGAAGGCATGTGGAAAGCCAAGATAGGCCAAAAGCTAGGCTTCTTGTGTCAAACAGTTAGCCAAGTTGTGGATGCTAAGAAAAGTTTTTGAAGGAAATTAAAAGTGCTACTCCAGTGCATGCATGACTGATAAGAAAGTGAAATAGCCTTATTGCTAATATGGAGAAGTTCTAATGGCCTGAAAAAAGATCAAACCAGCCACAACATTCCCTGACCGAAAGTCTAATCCAGATCAAGGTTCTAACTCTCTTCAATTCTATGAAGGCTGAGAGAGGTGAGGAAGCCGCACAAGAAAAGTTTGAAGCCAGAAGAAGGTGGTTCATGAGTTTTAAGGGGAAGCAGCAAATGCTGATGGAGAAACTGTAGCAAGTTATCCATAAGACCTACCTCAGATGCTTAATGAAGGTGACTACACTAAACAACAGATATTCAGTGCAGATGAAACAGGCTTATATTGGAGGACTGTGCCATCTAGGACTTTCACTGATCTGGGTGATCAGTCAATGCCTGGCTTCAAAGCTTCAAAGGACAGGCTGACTCTTTGTTCAATGCTAATGCAGCTGGTGACTTAAAGTTGAGGCCAATGCTCATTTACCATTCTGAAAATTCTAGGGCCCTTAAGAATTAAATCTATTACATCTATTCTGCCTGTGCTCTATAAATGGAACAAAAAAACCTGGATGACAATACAATTTTACAACATAGTTTACTGAATATTTTAACCCACTGTTAAGACCTGCTGCTCAGAAAAAAGACGTCTTTTCCAGTATCACTGCTCATTAACAATGCACCTGGTCACACAAAAGCTCTGATAGAGATGTACAATGAAATTCATTTATTTTCATGCCTGCTAACACAACATCCATTCTGTGACCCGTGGACCAAGGAGTAATTTTGACTTTCAAGTGTTATTATTTAAGAAATATATTTTGTATGGCTCGAGCTTCCATAGATACTGACTCCTCTGATGGATCTGGGCAAAGTAAATTGAGAACCTTCTGGAAAGGATTCACCATTCTACATGTCATTAAGAACATTCATGACTTATGGGAAGAGGTTCAAATATCAACATTAACAAGAGTTTGGAGGAAACTGTTTCCAACCCTCATGGATGACTTTGAGAGGTTCAAAATTTCTGTGGAGGAAGTAAGTGCAGATGTGGTGGAAACAGCAAGACAACTGGAATTAGAAGTTAAGCCTGAAGATGGGACTGAATTGCTACCATCTCATGATCAAACTTGAAGGGATGAGGAGTTGCTTCTGATGGATAAGCAAAGAGAGTGGTTTCTTGAGATGGAATCTACTCCTGGTGAAGATGCCATGAAGACTGTTGAAATGATAACAGAGATTTCAAATATTACACAACCTTAGTTGATAAAGCAGTGGCAGGGTTTGAAAGGACTGATTCCAATTTTGAAAGAAATTCTACTTCAGGTAAAAACACTATCAAACAGCATCACATGCTACAAAGAAATTGTTTGTGAAAGGAAGATTCAATCAATGCAGCAAACTTAATTTTTTTTTATTTTAAGAAATTGCCCAGCCACCCCAACATTCAGCAACCACCACCCCAATCAGTCAGCAGCCACCAACGTCAAGGCAAGATCCTCTACCTGCAAAAGGATTATGACTCGCTGAAAGCTCAGATGATGGTTAGCATTTTTTAGCAATAAGGTATTTTTCAATTAAAACATATACACTGTTTTAAGATGTAATGCTATTGCATACTGAATAGACTACAGTGTAGTGTAAACATAATTTTATATGCACTGGGAAACCAAAAAATTCATTTGACTCATTTTATTGTGATATTTGCTTATTGTGGTGGTTTGGAACTGAACCCACAGTATCTTCAATGTATGCCTGAACTCTGGACAATACTATCACGGTAGATACATGCCATCATACGTTTGTCAAAACTCATAGAATGTACAATGCCAAGAGTAAACTCTAATGTAAACTATGAAACTTGGCTAATAATGACATAGGTTCATCAATTGTGATAAATACACCACTATGGATATTGATAGAGGGGCGGCTGTGCACATGTAGAGGCAGGGAGTATATGGGGAAATCCCTGTGCCTTCTGCTCACTTCTGTTGTGAATGTAAAACTTCTCTAAAAAATAATGTGTGTTAAAAATAAATAAGCCCTAGTCTTCAAGATAAAGATTATTTCTCTAGCAAGATATTCCTGGCACTTCTTGAAGCTGACCTTCATCTATCTCTTCCACCATATCCCTCCATAATACCGTTCATCCACCTATAAAATATTTACTTAGATTCTTTACATGCCACATATTGCTAGGTGCTAAGGCAAGATGGTGAAAAGGCAGACACTTTTATACTATTTATAATAGTAAATTGTAACCATCGATTTCTTTTTCATTTTAAGACTTTGAATTCCTTGAGGACAGAGATTTTATCTTGTTTACCAAAAGACAGGAATGCAAAGAAAGTTTGTGGTTAGATATATGAATAAATAAATACATAAAATTTTCCTTTATGACATTTTGAAATTTTTGAGTTCAGTTTGCATAGTTATTTACATTTCCTTCTGAAAGCTTTTAAGTAAATGGACATTTATTAAGTATACATACATTATTAAATTATTGTCCTTACTACTCAGAACCTCCTGAGACAGCATCCAAGAGTAAAAGAGTATGTTTCATGTCTCGGCAGCACTACTTGGGACAAGGTGCAGAAATGCACACCTTCTCTAACTGCTCACCTTGACAATGACTGACGGAAGTCTTGGCCGAAGAAGAAGATTTTCAGAAATAGAGTTCGGCTGTGACTTTACTAATTAAAAGAAGTAAGATTTTTGAGTCATCTCTCTTTGAGATCTTCTTACTGGGTCATGGTTTTCTCTTTTTACTTCAATCTACATAGGTAAAAAAAAAAAAGGTATTAGAAAAATTTTTAAGAAACTCTTTAAAATTCTTGCTAAACTTTTAATTATGGAAAATTTCAAACATATGCAAGAGTAAAGAAAGTGAAATAGTGATTCTTCATGGATAAGCACCCAGCTTCAACCATCACCAACTCATGGTCAAACTAGTTTCATCTATATCCTCACTCACATCTCCAATCTCTGCTGGCCATCTGGATTGTTTTGAAGCCAAGTTTATCTGTAAATATATAATTCTAAAAGATAAAAACTCTTTTTTAAAGATGGTATATATAGTACCACATCACACCTGAACAAATTAAAAATAATTCCCTTTTTTCACCAAATAACCTGCTAGTGTTTAAATTTTTCTTTTACCCTCAATTTTAAAATCATTTGTTTGAATCAGCATCAAAGAAATACCATGCACTGCAATTGGTTGATGTCCCAATTCTTACTTATTTTACAGGTATCTCTCTCCTTCTTTTTTCCTTGCAATTTATTTATTAAAAAGAGCTTTGGATTATTTGCTTATCCTGGAGAGTTTCTGGATTTGCTAATTGCATCCCTGTGAGGTAGTTTAACACAGTCCTCTATTCTATGTATTTCCTATAATTTGGCAGCTATATGCAGATGAGGAATGGAGTCAGGTTCAGTTTTTTTCTCCTTATTTACCAGTTTTCAAAAATAATGAATTGATTCTTCTCCAAATTGATCAATGAGGTTTTTTTTCCAATGTCATTATGAGCTTGGGAATTTAAATATTTTAATATATTATTAAAATTTAATATATTATTTAATATAAAATAATATTTAATATATTTAATATAAAATAAATATATTTAATATATTTCATTTTGAACATCTGATATATTTGATATTCCAGTGGTCCCGTATTTGCATGGGTGGGTTCAGGCTTCTTTGAGTTGCCTCCCTGGCTTTGTAGATATGACTCCAACAGACTTTAATAGCTTCCCAGCTATCACATATGATATGCCAGACTCCTCTTGCCCTGAACCTGAAGTCAACCATTTCTCCATTAAGTCTTGGTTCATTTTATTGGGAAACAGTTACCACAATCCCAGACCACAATCTGGGTACTAGAGGTATGCTATTGGGTTTGTCACTGTTTTGAGGACTTTTCAGTAGACAGGGTTAGTGTACAAAATATATTTATTTTAAGAATATAAACAAATATGTTAAATGCTTTTAATTTTACTCAAGCTATATGACTTTTGGAACAGACTATTTTAACATATACATTTGGAGTGACATTATTGAAAACTTTCAAACTTCGGACTACAATAGTGGGAGATAATGTATGAGAAAAGATTCCACTTGAAAAATTGTTCTTCTGGATATGAGGCCCCTCCTTTAAATAAACCGTTCAGTTGAAAGGCATGTTCAAAATCTTATAAATGAATTTATGAAGAGTAGAATTGATCATAATATAAAATTATTTTAAAATCATCTTGAAGGGGTGCCTGGGTGGCTCAGTCGTTAAGCGGCTGCCTTCGGCTCAGGTCATGATCTCAGGGTCCTGGGATCGAGCCCTGCATTGGGCTCCCTGCTCGGTGGGGAGCCTGCTTCTCCCTCTCCCACTCCCCCTGCTTGTGTTCCCTCTCTCGCTGTGTCTCTCTCTGTCAAATAAATAAAATCTTAAAAAAAAATAAAATCATCTTGAAGACAAAAACAAATATACAATTATATTTTGTAAAAATATAAAATAGAGAGAGTGCATATACAACAAAATGATTTTTTGAAAAGCATGATGCCACTGAAAATAAATGTACTTAATTCAATATCCTTTGTAAAAAATATAAAATGCAGGAAATACCTTAAGTTTTTTTCTATAAATTCTTACCATGTCAAAGATATGTGTACATAAAATTCTTGTATCGATTTTCATCTTTAAAAGTTTGAAAACTTATTTTGAAAAACAGTATTTCCAGAGAGGGGGAAAAAGTCCTCTTTTCTACATTGTCTACTACACCCTTAGCCTAACTAGTTTTGTTTCCAGAATAATAGGCTGATTAACTTCCAGCCTTATCAAATTTCCTGGTTATATCAGATTTGCATTAAGTAAAATATTTTTTAGACATCCCTGTTCATTTCTTTTCTATTCTGTTACATCACCGTACATTAAGATTTCTGGGTTCATAATTTTTCAGCATTTTTATCAGTACAATGCATTTTCATCCATTTCCAAATGGATGAGAGCAGAGAAGAGCAGAAATAGCTTTACCCCAGAGTCAATTTCCCATACATTCTAATTCAGGAGTGTGGAGGAGAGACAAATTATGAAGTCTCTATTTTTGTCACAGTCTTGCTCCCCACCATTACCTTCTCATCTCTGAAAGCTTTTCATCCTATCATTAAAAGGACTGCCAGCAATGTGTGCCTATATTTTGGCATTTAACTCATAACTATTGAGAACACGTACACATTTCCCCTCCAGCTAGATGACGAATAAATCTTTAAGCTGATCTAAAAGATGCCCAGTCACCAAGTTCAGGGCCCACCACTTCCATTTCTACGTGGCCTCTGATGCTGCTTGCCTCCTGAGAAGGTGGTATAGATCTAAGCTTGCACAAAGAGCAGTTGTAGATGCCTGGACTACAAGCTGCCTGGCAAACCCAACCTGACACGGACAGCAGATGCCACACTGAGGATGACATCTTGCTCATGTGTGGTATCCAGGTTTTTCACTCCACATTAAATGGAATGTGGACAGAGGGAGAAGGGTTTATATAACATGGGAAATAAATCTTACAAGCAAAAATGAAAGGAATGTGAGTAGTGCATTTTGGTAGGAAAAACCCGGCTTCTGTTGGCACTACACCTGGGCTGAGGGGCTGGAGGTGGAAAGAGGAGACAGAGGGGAGCAAGAATCGACTGAAAGTCTAATTTTTAAGCTATGGACTTCCGTTTCTTCTTGGAAGACATGCCTTCATTTCATCCTATCCATTAGTTTAATGCAGACTCATTTCAAAAGCACAATTAAATTTCACGGCAGTGTGAAGGAGTTGAGGAATAAACAGCATAGTTTTGGGGGGGAGGGGCAGATCACAAACATAATCTTGGGTAATCGATTCTCTTAGCACAAATCTAAAACAATAAATGCTTTCAGGTGGTCCCTGTTGACATTTCACTTTCACATGGTACAACTCCCTACATAAGTTTCATTGTTTCATTTCTAGGGCAGTGGCTTGTTGTTGTTGTTGTTGTTGTTGTTGTTTTGTTTTGAGGGAAAGATGGGAGGAGGGTGAAGAGGAGTCCCTGCTCCCTTCGAGAATCTGATGCCTGCTAAGGAGCCAATCTCCCCAGAAAAAAAATGCAGAGATACACATATTTTGGTGCTGGCAGACTCCTCCTGACCAGCTCAACTCTGCAGGAAGCCCCCTGGCTCTTTGAGGTTCAGTTCACACTCCCACCCCCACCCCCATCTTTACCATCAGTCCTGTGGGGAGTCACAGTAATGACACCATAATGACAATTCCACAGTCTTTCCTCACAAATTTTAAAGCACTCAAGACTGCCCCATTTACATTTTAACGCAAGAATCATTAGTCCCTTGACAGAGAGAGCTCAGCTCTTCAATTCACAGCCCTTTTTTTTTCTTTTTTACCAGTAGGGAACATTTTATCACAAGCCTAGATAAAGAAGATAAAATATGACTTAATGTCTCCCTTCATGCATATGTTTCATTAGAGATTACTCTATTTTCAGAGCTACCAAAAACACACTATTTTCATAACTTAAAAATAAGCCAAATCAGCATATTTCTTATCCGACCAGTTTACGTTTTCCCACAAAAGTGACAGCATGTGAGAGCTAAGATTCTGTATACTAAACATGGAAACCTCTTGTAGTTTTCTTACTTTTTTGAGAAGTAATATAATAATGATTAATATTACATTGTATAAACATGCCTTCATAGATAACATGCATAGCGTATTAATTATAAATTAATTATACATCTAATAAAAGTCTTGTTTTTCCATGGGTGAAATAACTTTGAACGTTTCTGATTAATTACGGGTCTGAGTTTCAGGTTATATGTAGTGTATCACCAAGTACGTTTCTGTGATTATTTGCTTTCTTTGTGCTTTTTTTTATTTGTATGTCCCTTAAAGAATTGTTAAGACTATCTACAAAAATGTGTGCCAATACGTGATATACTTTTTATGTAGAATTGTTTGAAGAACTCTCCATGTTTTCTTCATTAGAATAAATGGCTTAAAAAAATCTTTTTGACAAGGCATTCTCTCAGTATAAATGCTTATTCAAATTTCTGGGAAACTTACTGTTAGTTGCAGTACTTCTCTTAAACTGGGATAAATCTCAGCAGTGAAAAGAGAAGAAAAAGTGGAGACATAGAGTTAGCATTGCCAACTTGCTGACACATCTTCAGGAATATGATCCTGATTGACAAGGATGCTATTAAAAGGAAATTTAGCACTTTATTTAGAGCCCCTCAAAACATGACACCAAGTTTTGAGGACAAGATGATTTGGGGGCCAAATGCAGCAAACCTAGAGCAAACCTCTTGCCAGCCAGTAGGTGAGAAGATGGGACACCTCCCAGCCCCTGCTCTCTCCCATGCTGCCTGGAACACACACCAGAGAACTTTGGTATTGGGCTTACCTGCTTCCCTCTGGTATTACTCAGTCAAAGGCATGGGATTGAATGTATTTTACTCCTTTTTGTGTCCCCAGTGCCAGCTCTTTGATGGGTGATCAGTAAATTCTTAAAGATAGATATGACATCAGTTCCTGCTGTGGCCTGAATGTTTCTCCCCCACATTCATATGTTAAAGCCTAATGCTCAGTGTGATGGTATGAGGTGGGGGTGCCTTTTGGAGGTGATGAGGGCATGAGGGTGGAATCCTCCTGACTGATATCAGTGCCCTGATAAGAGGTACCCCAGAGAGCTAGCTTACCCCTTCTGCTATGTGAGGTTACAGAGAAAAGTTGACTGTCTGGGGAATGGGTTCTCACCAGACACCAAACCTGCTGGTGCCATGATCTTGGATTTCCCATCCTCCAGAACTCTGAGAAATAAATGTTGTTGTTTATAAACCACCCAGTATTGGTATCTTGTTCTAACAGTCTGCACAAACTAAGCAGTTATCTCTGAAAATCTTCTTAGGACTCCTAATTTGACTCTTTAAATTAACTCTTGTATTATGGTTGCTTAATACCTACTGAGGGCCAACGGACCGTATCTTTTCTGAGCTGCTTTGCTTCATTAACATTTACTCATCCTTCTGTCTCAACAAAAACCTGAAGGCTCAACTAAGATCAGGAATCTCCCTGGTCATCCTAGACTAGGGTGTTCCCCTCCAAGGTGATCCCATGGTACCTTGGGTTTCTACTTCCATAGCCAAGTTGGAGACCAAAAACCCAGCAAACTGGTATTGAGATTCCTTCAAAGTGAATGCATCCGAGCTACTGAAGATGTAGAAGGATTTCTTACCTGGACTTCCCTTATCTGACTGGAACAGAACTTTATGAGAGTCAGCTGCCCCCCACCCCTGGTCTCTACTCAGAGATGCACTGATCTTGGACAAAAAAAAAAAAAAAAAAAAAAATTTTGCAAACAAGTCTCATCAGAACCTTCCATCCTTTGAAACCCTTAAAAGTCACCACCCTTCCAGCCTTTATTAAGCTGATATAAAAACCTTTACCCCCAGGTGCTACTATCTCCATAGTGTACTCCTGTGTGAGTATATTTTTTCTCCTGTTAATCTTTCTATTTCAATTAGTTTGCAAGCCCTGGACCAGTCTAACATAAGTTGGTAGAGGAGTTTTCCTCCAAACACATGGCACTGTTTATTACAAATTGATTTTAACATGACTATAAACTCTCTGAAAACAGAGATTTAGTCTGTCTTAAACTCACTGACTCCCCCAAAAGGTTCTCGAAGCAGGTGCTCATCTTTGACTATTTTTTCACTTCATTCACACCAGAACAACAAAGTTCCTGGGATTAGAATTCATGTACAATAGTCTTTTTCCCCCAAAGCTAACTGGATATTTCTTAGTTGAACTAGCTATTTGATCCTTGCTGAATATGCCAATTATTCTTCTTATCCACAACCCTATCCCACCATCCAGATCCATGCCATGTTTTCCTACCCTTCACTAACCACTAGGAGACCGACAATTCTTTTCTGCCTCTGTTGGCACTCTGGTTGGCTGGCTTCTGGTTGGGTTTGGTCAGTGGGAGGTACCAGCAGGAGATCAGAGGATAGGAGAGGAGAGAGAGGTCATTTTCTGCATTTCCCCCAGCTCAGTGCAGCATCTCTAGTAGTAGTGAAATTTTGCAATTTTGTCACCCACACAGGGTCCCTCCTTCCAGGTTCCAGCTTATTGGATTCTGCTAACTCCACTTTCTTTCCTCGCTCCTTCAGCCCAATGGGTATCAACATTTTCCCATTGCTACTAATTTCTGGGTACCCAACCTTCCTTTTTTGTACCTTGGGCCCTTTCTGTAAGTGATGCCTTTATCAAAATCTCTTCACTGAACCATCAGAAGTGGTTCCTGTTTCCTGTGGAGATCATAACTGACACAGTAAATAACTTGATGGGTTGTTGGTTTTGTTTTGTGGGGGAAAGTGGGGAGGAGAGTGGGAGTGCTAAAAATGCTGGGGTTTTTACATATCCTTAATAACTGAAAATGGCCAAATATTATTGAGTATTGATGTTTTGTTATGGCATTTGCCTGGGGATATTATCCATGCTTTGATGTTTGGATTTCTAGATTGAGTTTCTTTGGATCAGCCAATTATTCTTCCATTAACTCTTTGATCTTTGTTTCTGGTCTATCTATTCTATTTTTTCCTTTGGGAATTCTATATTCCTTAGTTGGTTCTCAGTGATCTTTTCCCCATTTTTAAATTATCTCATCACTTTAATCTTTTATCCATTTCTTCTGTGTTCTGAGAGAATTTTGTAAATTATATTCACTAATTGATTTTCTATAATATTCTCCTATTGCCTGTTTCCTTCTCTTTTAAACTTGGCATTCATGTTTTTCAAATTCAAGCAATCCTTCATTATTTCAGATTTTCATAATTGTTTATTCAAGTTATATAAATGCAGTTCTCTCTTGAATCTTAATGAGACAACAAATTAGATATTTTTCAAAGCAGTTTACTGAAAATCGCAGTTCTCTGAGTTGGATTACCCCCTATTTTTCTTTGGTTTAAAAATACATTTGTAGGCAATATAATATTTCTCTTTGCCCATCATTCAGAGGGTGCTATATACTTCCCAGGTTTTCCTTACAATTAAGTAAAACTTGAGTTAGGTTCTATCAGAGACTGGTTGTGAGTTTCTGTCCAAACCCCTAGTTCAGAAGGGCATCTGAGTCAGGGTTAAAGAAATAAAGGGAAAAGGCTTCAGAAGATCCCAGCAGAATCCTGCAGGCAGTGAGTCAGAAATGACCTGGAGCTTGAGTTGCTGCCAATGACCATGTTTTATTCTTTGTATTCCTAGCACAATATCTGGTAAAAAAAAAAAAAAAAAAAGATTTGATGGATGGATGAATGAATGAATGAGTTCAAAGTTCAAGAGTTTTTGAAGTAGTCACTGAAAGAAATTTCCATATTAAAAAATAATCAAACTTTTAAATATTCATTATTTTAACACACTGTCAGCTCAACAAATTGTGGGTTTAAAGAAGAAATTAATTTAATGTTTTTAAGTCCCAAAGTGTCATTTTTATTTAAATGCCATTGTTTTCTAAGTCTGAATCAATAGTCTTCCTCTCTGTACTTGGAGGGAACAAATATGCAGATGAATCATCCGACTTGCAAATAGGCCATGCAGGCAAGATGGTGTCAAGAAAAGAGCAAACGATTTGCAAGAGTAGACCAACGTCCCATTTCCATTATTCCAGCCATATGACTTGGGTGTGTCATTTAAACAAAGTCTTGGATTTCTTATCTGAAAAATCTGCTTTACCTCAAAAGGAAGGGGACAAAGATGTATTTTAACTGTGAAGTACTATGCAAATCTCAGTTGTGGTTATTATTATAATTTCGTGTACTGTATTGATTGTAAACAAAATGTTCTCTGAGTTAGATGGTAAAGAATATGAAAAACTTCAAGAATGGGAGAAAAAAACCCAACTGATCCCTGGCTGCCAAGGAAGTAGAACCAAAGGAAGTGAGTTTCAGCAAGAAACAGAATTGAGAAAGTAATAAAGTCCTTGCCTTTCAGAATGACTGAACACAGCACAATCTACCTGAGAAGATCAGGGTAGCTCTCTCTTCAAAAAAAAAAAAACATCAAAAAGAGAATAAATAGGTTGTTCTATGTTGACCAAGGGGTGGCAAACTGACAACTGCAGACCAAATCTGTGCTGTGGATGAGCTTAATTTGACCGAAACAGATGTTGTTGTTACTTTTTACATTGAATTTGAATAGTCTTTCTGTCATTGTAGTCCCCACAACTTTCTGTTGTCTCATACCCAACCCCATTCTCATTCAAGCTACCTTCAGGGCCTTCAAGGCTTTTGAGGTTTTCAACTCTGCTGAAGGCCAAGGTCCTAGCTGACGCCTTCCCTATTGCTCCTTCTAAGCTCTCCCCAAAGCATTCTAACTGGTCTCTATATCTTCAGCCTATCTCTTCTCCACTCTATCTTCCATATGATGAATCTGATAAGTCCTTAAGTCCAAATTTCTTAAGACTGACATACAATACCTTTTAAGAAATGTTCCCAAAATTCCCTTTTTAGACTTCCTTGCTTCCACACTCCTCTCTTTAGGTACTCTAAACCTTCCTTTTGGGACACATGTCATCCTTATTTATACTTCTGAGCCTTATGTAAGGTGTTTTCTATGATTAGAATGTTGAAAGGCCTTTTATTCTTTATGGCCAATGTCAAATCTCATTCCTGTGAGACCCTTCCCAATCTTCTCCCGTTACTTCAGGAGGAGTTAGTTATTTTTTCTTCTGTGTTTCCATAGCACTCTATACCCAATTCTAGGACTTCTATTGCATATAAGTTTACATATCCATGTCTATTTTCCCTGTCACACTGTAAGATCTTCAAGGCCAGGGGCTCCACCTAATTAATTTTTGGATCTACCTCAGTTCTTAAAGTGATGATTATCTCAAGATTGTAATTTAGTAAAATGTTTGGAGAATACAAAATGTTCAATGGACATCCCTTTAAGGTGGTTAAATAAATAAAATAACACAGGAAGAGTGCCTTTTATTTTCCATTTCTTCTCGAAATAACAAATACTGTTATGTGGACTTTTGGGGGGGGATTGGGTAAATGATATTCTGTGGGATATGTTACCTATCATAGGGATGGAGAACCAGTCTTTCAGACATGTATCTTTGACAAAGCAGAGCAGGCCAGAACATTGTCAAGCTATCATTCTACTGCTACTTGCCATCTCCTTGCATACATACAACTGCAAAAAGTACCAGTTATAACATAGGCTGACCAAGAATTGCCTGACACACTCTAGGCAGAGCAATCTTGAACCCAGGTGACAAAGCTAATGGACCAAAACCCCAGGACATTGCAATATTATCAATGTCAACAAGCAGAAGCAGCACTCCATTTTTCACATTGCTTTAGAAGAGACCCAAGAGCAGCAGATTTGATTTGCAATACAAAGACTAAAAACAAACAAACAAATAAATGAATAAAACCAGTATCGAGAATGAAATGCCATAAGAGGGATTTCATGATTCCTAGACTATACTCATTTAGAAAAACATGCATAACTCTGTGACATATTCCTCTGTAACAGTGATCCAGCAGAATACTAGTCCTTTATGACCATTAGATTAGTAGACTAGGGTTAAACAAGAAGGGTGGTACAAAAATGTTTCTGACCTTTGAAACTTATGTGTAGTTGTATGGTGAAATAAGAGTTACATCTGGCATATCTCTCTATAATCTCAAAATAAGGAATTAACTCTTTATAGAATGTATTAATTCATTAATTCAATAAATGTTATTGAGAATATATTAGGTACTATTCTAGGTGCTGGGATGAAAAAGATGAGTAAAATACAGAATGCTCCACTTAAAGAACTTGAATTCTGGTGGATGGAGCCAACATGTTAGTGATGATTACAGATTTCTTAATTCTTTTTTTAGATTTCAAGGTCTTCTTGAAATACTATAGATAGTTAACATTTTGGAGAAAGGATTTTGACAGTATGCAAAATGAAAGTCAGTGAACAGTAATAAATCATCTTAAGAGAATAAGAGATAGACTGAAAACTATTTAAAGCGCAACTGAATAAAATTTTAATTGTGTAATTTAACACAAGTTAAATTCATTCTGAAATTATGAGAGCCTGAGCTATGGTTGGCACATTTATAGTAAACTAATTACATTTTGCACTTGCACTCTCCTTCCATACCTAAAACTACAAAAAGCATCCATTGCATAGCATAGGTTGAAGGAAAACACACGCATACATATATACATGTATATTACTTATACATTTATACATGAGGATATACATTTATATCTGAAGACTGAGACTTTGACATCCTGAGAGTTGAGAAGGCAGCACCCAAGATTTCCATATGAAGCCAGGACCTTAGAAGAGGATTAAGTAGATCTAAATCAGTAGCTTCCCCTAACCACATTGAGGAAGGCCATCCGCTTCATTTAGTCCATGAATTCAAATGGTAATTTCTTCAGGAAACATCCTCACAGATATACTCAGAAATAGTGTTTTTACCGGTTATCTGGACATACTTTAACTCATTAAGTTGACACATAAAATTAATCATCACAGTATGCTACACTTCCATTACAGTGCCTCTAGGTATGGGTTTATTTATTTATTTATCAATCATGCCTTTTCTTTTTGTGGAATTATGTCTTTTATCAAATCTGGAAGTCTCTCCAACATTATCACTTCAAATATTGCCCGTTTTCTATGACATCTGTTCTCTCTCTCTCTCTGTGAGATTCCTCAGATTAAGTTCTACCAAATACAAGCTCCCCATTAAAAGTTCCCAAACCACAGGAAACAAAGTACAATGAGTAAAAGTTAGCAAACACAATGCATAAAAGATGATCAACCATTGAAAACCTCAGATATTAAAATGATTAGATAACAAATGTAAAATAATTATAACTAATATGTTTAAATAGTGGAAGTGGAATAAAAAATGAGCAAAGAACAAGAGACTGTCCTGAAATCCAGGTATACTTAAAGAACAAAATACAATGCAGAGAAATGGAAATTATAATTAAAACCACAAATTTGAAAGGACAAAACATTCAATTAGACACAGCTAAAGAGAACACGAGTGAACACAAATGTAGATCAGTGCAGATTACCCAGAATGCAGCTCAGAGAAACAAGGAGCAAGAAAATACAAAAGGGAAGTTAAGAGACTTGGAGGATAGAATAGCAAGTCTAACCTGCATATGATCAGAATCTCACAGAAAGAGAGAGAGAGAATAGAAGTCATAGAAAGCAGGCAATATTTGAAGTGAGAATGTTGGAGAAACTTCCAGATTTGATGAAAGACATGAATCCACAAAAAGAGAATCATGATTGATAAATAAATAAATAAACCTATACTTAGAAGCATTGTTAATGAAAGTGTATCATATTGTGATGATTAATTTTATGTGTTAACTTAACGGGTTTAAGTATGTCCAGATAACTGGTAAAAACATTATTTCTGAGTATATCTGTGAGGATGTTTCCTGAAGAATTACTATTTGAATTCATGGACTAAGTAAAGCAGATGGTCCTCCTCAGGGTGGTTGGACATCATCCAATCTATTGAGGACCTGAACAGATCAAAAAGGTGGAGGAAGGGGGGCACCTGGGTGGCTCAGTCGTTAAGCGTCTGCTTTCGGCTCAGGTCATGATCCCAGGGTCCTGGGATCGAGCCCCTCATTGAGCCCCTTATCGGGCTCCCTGCTCGGCGGGAAGCCTGCTTCTCCCTCTCCCATTCCCCCTGCTTGTTTCTCTCTCTCGCTGTGTCTCTCTCTGTCAAATAAACAAAATCTTAAAGAAAAAAAAAGGTGGAGGAAGGGCTAATCACTCTCTCCGTTTGAGCTGGGACATCTATTTTCTTCTGCCCTCAGACATTTGTGCTCCTATTTGGTAAGCCATCAAATTTAGACCAGGACTTATACCACCACCACCCTCCACCCCCTGGTTCTCAGGCTTTTGGACTCAGACTGAATTACACCACTAGATTTCCTGATTCTCCAGCTTGCAGATGGCAGATTGTGGGACTTCTCAGCCTCCATAATCATGTGAGCCAATTCCTATTTTGTGTGTGTGTGTGTGTGTATATATATATATATATATATATATATATGGTTCTGCATTCTCTGGAGAGCTCTGACTAACACAAATATCAAAGAAAAATAGATGATAGTCTTAAAAGTAACCTGAGAGAAGAGATAAATATGATAAACCATTTAAAAGAGAATGACAACTAGATAAAGCACCCTTCTTAATAGCGATAGTGGAAGCCAGTGACAGTGTAATTTACCTTTAAAGTGAATTGTATACTCAACTAAATTATCTTTCAAGAAAACTGTCTTTCAAAAATGAAAGTTAAATAAATATATTTCCAGACAAACAAAAACTGAGAAAGTTATCGCTAGCAGACTTTCAGTAAAGGAACTTTTAAACTTCAAAAATACACTTAACGCTTAAATAGCATTCACTATGTGCCGGATTCCTTATATTTATTAGCTAATTAATCCTCAGAATAATTCTATGTGGTAGGCACTATCATCCACATTTTACAGAGAGGTTAAGGTCCAAGGTCACACAGTTAGTAAAGAACAACTCCAGGGTTTGAATTCAGTCTAAGTAAAAGTCTAAATGAAGGTGCATTTCAGGACAAAGAAAATATTACCAGAAAGGTCTGAGATTCAAGAAGAAAGAGTAGGCAAATAAATCAGTAAATATTTTGGTATATATAAACTAATGTCTGTATAAAATAATAGTAATAATTATGCTAATTTGTGGAGTTAAAAATCATATAAAATTGATAAAAACTGCATATAAATTCAAAGGGAGTAGTGTTCTAAGTCTATGTTCTAAGTATAAATTGTTCTAACGTCTATGTATTTGTCAAGATGATAGTAAGAAATGAATTAACTTTAGACTTTGTTAATTTAAGAATAGATGTTAGAGTGGTGTGCGTGATTTCTGAAAAAGGCTGCTGCTTATGACTAAAGACGTAGAATGGCTGAGTGGATTTAAAAAAACAAGATCCAACTATATGCTACTTAAAAGAGACTCACTTTATATTTAAGGACACAAATAGGCTGCAAGTGGAGAGAGGGAAAAAATATTCTGTGTAAATGGTAGCCAAAAGAGAGCCAGGGTGGCTATACTTACATCAGACAAAATAGACTTTAAGTCAAAAATTGTCACAAGAGATAAGGAAGGACATGATATAATGATAAAAGGGTCCATTCACCAGAAGAATATAACAATTATGAACAAATTGTACCCAATATCATACACCTAACATATATAAAGCAAACATTGACAGATCTGAAGGGAGAAATCGAAAGCAATATAATAATGAAGTAGAAGACATTAGTACCCCACTTTTGATAATGGAGAGAACAACCAGACAGAAAATTAACAAGGAACTTGACCAACACCATATCCCAAATGGACCTAACAGACATATACAGAACATTCCACCCAATAGTAGCAGAATATACATTCTTCCCAGGTGCCTATTGAACATTCTCCAGGATAGATACGTGTTAGGTCACAAAACAAATGGTAACAAATTTAAGACGCCTGAAATCATACCAAGTACCTTTTCTGACCATAATGAAATGAAACTAGAAATCAATAGCAGAAGGAACACTGGAAAATTGACAAATATGTGGAAATTAAACAATATGCTTTTGAGTAGCCAATGGGTCAAAGAAGAAATCAAAACTGAAATCAGAAAATATCTTGAGACAAGTAAAAACAAAAACATAACATTTCAAAACTTTTGGGATGCAGCATAAACAGTTGTAAAGGAAGTTTAGAGCAATAAATTCCTACATTAAAAATAGAAAGATCTCAAATACACAACAAAACTACACACCTCAGGGAACTAGAAAAAAAAGAACAAACTAAGCCTAAAGTGAGCAGAAGGAAGGGAATAATAAAGATGAGAACAGAAATAAATTAAATACAGAACAAAAATTTGTCTTAAACCAATGGGAGTAGGAGTTGGCATTTTGAAAAGGTAAATAAAATTGATAAACCTTTAACTAGACCAGGAAAAAAAGAAGATTCAAATAAATAAAGTCAGAAATGAAAGAGGAGACATTACAACAGATGCCACAGAAACAAAAAAGATCATAAGAAACTACAATGAACAATTATATGTCAACTAACTGAGTAACCTAGAGGAAATGGATAAATTCCTAGAAATATATGGCCTGCCAAGGCTGAATCAAGAAGAACTGGGAAGCCTGAACAGACCAATAACAAGGAAATTGAATAAGGAATCACAAATCTCCCAACAAAGACAAGCCTCAAACTAGGTGGCTTACTGGTGAATTCTACCAAACATTTAAAGAAGAATTAACACCTATCCTTTTCAAACTCTTCCAAAAACTGAAGAGGAAGGAATACTCCCAAAATTACTTTTTAAGCCCAGAATACCCTGATACCAAAGCCAGATAAAAATACTACAGGAAAAGAAAGATATAGGCCAACATTCCTGATGAATACAGATACAAAAATCTTCAACAAAATATTAGCAAACTGAATTCAGCAACACAGTGAAAGGGTCATACACCATGACCAAACAGGATTTATCTCTGGAAAGCAAGACTGGTTCATCATACAAAAGGCAATTAATGTGATGAACCACATTAAGAGATAAAGGAAAAAAAATCACATGATCGTCTCAGAAAAAATATTTGATAAAATTCAACACTCTTTCATGATACAAATTTTCACAAACTAGGAATAAAAGGAAATTACCTCAACACAATAAAGTCCATATATGAAAAGCCCACAGCTAACTTCATATTAAATGGTGGAAAACTGAAAGCTTTTCTTCTTGTTACAGGAATGTGGCAAGGTTTCCCACTCTCAACACCTCTAGTCAACATAGTACTGGAAGTCTTACCCATGGCAATTAGGCAAGAAAAAAAAATGCATCCAAATTGGAAAGGAAGAAATAAAATCGTCTGTTTGCAGATGACATGATTCTATATATAAGTTCCCTAAAGATTACACACACACACACACACACACACACACACACAGTTAGAAGTAATAATTTCAGTAAAATTGCAGGATTCAAAATCAACAGACAAAAATCAGGTGCATTTCTATATAGTAACAATGAATTATCTGAAAAGGAAAATAGGGAAGCAACCCCATTTACAATAGCATCAAAAAGAATAAAATACTTAGGAAAAAACTTAACTAAGGAGGTGAAAGACTTATATACTGAAAACTACAAAACATGATGGAAGGAATTAAAGAAGACACAAATGGAAAGACGTCTCATGTACACTAATTGGAAGACAATATTGTTAAAATGTCTATACTACCCAAAAAGATCTATAGATTCAATGTAATCCTTATCAAAATTCCAATGGCATTTTTACAGAAATAGAAAAACCAATTCTAAAATTCACATGGAACCAAAAAGAACCCCAAATAACCAAAACAATTATAGAAGAAGAAAGCTGAAGTCAACACACTTCCTGATTACAAAGTTCCAGTAATTAAAACAGTATTTACTGGCATAAAGGCAGACCTAAAGACCAACGGGAACAAAATGGAGAGCACAGAAATAAATCCACATATATACAGTCAACTAATTTCAACAAGACTGTGAAGAATACACAATGAGAAAGGATAGTTTCTTCAACAAATGATGTTGGGAACTGGATATTGACATGCAAAAGAATGAAACTGGACCCTTACTTTACACCATACACAGAAGTCAACTCAAAATGGATTATAAGCTTAAATGTAAGATCTGAAACTGTAAAACTACTATAAGAAAATGTAGGGAAAAACTTCATGACATTGGTCTTGGCAATGATTTCATGGATATGGCATCAAAAACACATACAACCAAAGCAAAAAGAGACAACTGCAACTACAAATTGAAAAACTTCTGCACAGCAAAGGAAACAATTGACAGAGTGAAAAGACAACTTGCAGAATAGAAGAAAATATTTACATGCCATATATCTAATCAGGAGTTAATGTGCAAAATATGTAAGGAACTCCTACAAATCAGCAGCAACGAAAAATTATTAAAAAATGAGCTAAGGACCTGAATAGACATATCTCAAGAGAAGACATACAAACGGCCATCAGTTATATGCAAAGATGCTCCAAGTCACTAATCATGAGGGAAAGGCAAACTGAAACCACAATGAGATATCACCTCACACCTGTCGGTAGCTATTTAAAAAAAAAAAAAGACAACAAGCGTTGGCAAGAATGTGAAAAATCGGAATCCTTATATATTGTTGGTGGGAATGAAAAACGAAAAATGGTACAGCTACTATGGAAAATTGTGTGAGAAAGGTCCTCAAAAAATTAAAAATAGAACTATCATATGATCCAGCAATCCACTTCTGGGTATTTATCCAACATAATTGAAATTAGGATCCCAAAGAGGTAGCAGGACTCCCATGTTCATTGCAGCATCACTGAAACAACCTCAATGTCCATTGATAAATGATTAAACAAAAAGAATGTCATATATTTATATATATATATATATATAATGTAATATTATTCAGCCTTAAAAAAGAAGGAAATCCTGCCATATGGGACAACATGAATAAACCTGGAGGATATTATGTGAGTGAAATAAGCTAGTCACAGAAGGACAAATACTGCATGATTCCATTTACATGAGGTATCTAAAATAGTGAAACTAATAGAAGCAGAGAGGGGAAAGGTGGTTGCCAGGAGCTCAGAAGGAAGGAGAAATAGGTAGTTGCTAACCAATAGGTATAAAATTTTAGTTATGTAAGATACATAAGTTCTAGAGATCTGTAGTATAACACTGGGCCTGTAGTTAACAATAAATATTGTATTGTGCACTGAAAAAAATCTATTAGCAGGGTACATTTCATGTTAAGGTTCTGACCACAATAAAGCAATTTTTTAAAAATTTAGAGAACTTTAGGAAAAATTGATATATCTATCATCATAGTGGAAAATTTCAACACATCCTTCTCAGTTATTAGTAAGGCAAGCTGAAAAAAAATTAGTAAAGCTATGGAAAATTTGGACAACAAAATTAACAAACATGGTCTCTTGGACTTAAACGACATAATGCACCCATCATTTACTACATTTACAAATGACAAGTATGTTCTCAGCCACAGGACAAGTTTTAGCAAATTTCAAAGAATTTGCATCACATAATCATATTCTCTGCCCACAATGCAATTAAGTTAGACATCCATAATAAAAAGATCACTGTAAAAAATCTTCACACAGGTATTTGGTAAGGAAACAACGTTCTAAAAATTTACAGTGCAAAAAAAGAAACAAAAATGTAAATTTATTTTAAAACACATAGAAATAATAAAAAATGAAAATACAATAAATCAATACCTATGGGATACACTGAATGTGTATTTCAAAAGACATGTATAGCTTTAAAGGCTTATTTTTAGAAATAAAAGACTGAAAATTAAGAAGTTAAGCATCTACTTTAAAGAAATTGAAAAACATAAAGTTAAGTAGATAGGAACAGATAATACAGACAAGAGCAGACATTAACGAAATTATTTAGATAGATACAAAAATAAAGTTACAGTTGCTGATAAGGAAAAATCTCTATGATATGTTATTAAATAAAAAGCATGGTGAAAAATCACAATAATATGATCAAGACTGCATAAAAATAAGATGATACATCTATATGTATAATATGTCTTTAAAGGGAAACAAAAGACAACAAATGATTGTTTCTAGAGATAGTGGGTCTGGGACAAGGAGGAAGATTTTGATTTTTCATTTTACACCCCAGAATTTTTTCTATGTTCCATATTTCTTTTGCAATTAAAAAATCCCAAAGTGATTTTATACAAGTGATTTCTTTTATATCAAAAAGTGAAGAAGAAAAAGGAAGAGAAAGAAGAAAGGAAAAAAAGAGGAAAAACAAACAAAAATATAACAGATTTTCTGTTTGTAGCACAAGCATATTGTGTAATAATAATTTGGTTGACCAGTTGAAAATTCTTGGATAAAAATAACTGCACCAAAGCAAATGTCAGTGATTCGGCACATTGATGCCCTTTGTGGAATTTCTAAAAATTCCTGGCCTCTGAATAGCTCTCAAATGAACTTCTTGCAGGAATGATCAAGGGAAAAAAAAATCAGGCATAAATAAATAATGCTAGGAAATAACAGGCAGACTTTATACAAATGTGCTAGAAATTTAAAAGATGAGGAGTGTGTGGAAAGTTTATGCCAATATATTTGGTAATTTGTTTGATATTGACAAATTCCTGTAAGAATACAACTTAACCTACAGGAAGAAGAAAGAGAAAGCTAGAAATGCCTGTAACCACTAAAGAATCTGAAGCAGTAGTTTAAAATCTTCCTACAGAAGAAACACCAAGCCCAGACATTTTTGCCTCAAAATGAGATACAATTTTATACCTAGTAAATTAGAAAAAAGAATAGAAAGTCTGATAACACGAAGTCTTGATGGTGATGGGAAGCAAGCAGAAGTATTCTCCACTGAAGACAGGAGAATAAAGTGTACAGGCATTTTTAGAAATAACGCATTACAAACCTGAGTCACATATTCCCATACATTATAACCCAGCATTTCCATTAGAAGGCATGTTTATCCATTAGAAACTCATGTCTCTGATCTAGAGACAGCCACAAGAATGTTTATAGCAACGAGCATCCTGCATATAGTCACACAAAGTTAGACCATTTAGAAGTGAAAATAAATACAGCTAATAAAAAAAAAAACACCTGAATGAATCTTATCTACAAAATGCTAAGTGAAATAAGCAATCTACAGTACAACATCATTTTTATAAACACTAAAAACAGTATTTTGGTGATAAGTATGTGATAAAATTTATTAAAAAAAAAGCAAAGCACGATCATACAAATCTCAGGAGGTCAGTTACTCTGATAGGGGAGATAGCGTATGGGACAGGAGAGGAGTATAAATATACATTTTTTAAAATATTAGAAATTTACTGACTCTTAAGTTGGATAATTATGTTCATGAGTCTTCATTTTATTAATGTTTCATAATTTACTTATATATATTCTTTTTCTATTACCAACATGTGGGGTGACTACCGGAGGATGGACTCTGTCACTGTGGTTCAAGAGAGGAGTGCCCTGAGTCACTGACAGGGCTTCTCCACTCCCTCAGTAGGTCCTTGTGATGGAGATGGGTTAGCTTCATGACAGCTTCAGGACAGCTGCTGGTAAAGTCATCAACCTTCCTTCTCGTTCCCATGTCTACCAACTACCTTCTGATGGTAATTTAACTTTCTATGTACTGACAGAGATTGTGCTGATGAGAAGAATCACAAGTGTGCAGCACTCACCCTTCATCACCATTTCAGCTTATGTACATCAGTCTCTTGTGAGTTTGGTTATCATAAGACAGCATCTGTTAGAAGATCTAGATCAAAGGACACAATGACAAGATGGTGTTTCTTATCCTGCAGAGCTAAGGGCCAGATTACAGCCCATGGGATCCAAGGTGCTGCCACCCTGAATGTCCAGTCTCCTTTCCACATCATGCTTTTTATCTTTCTCTGATGGAATCCTAACTAGTTCCATAAAATATGAATTTGTTCAGGGCTCCCCCAAGATGTTTTCTTATGTGAGATAAAAGAAAAAAACATTTTCTTATGTTCCTATATAATACATGTAATATCTTATATTTGAGGGTGTAGATGATACATATATTAACCTATTTACTTTTATTGAGCATCAACTTAGCAAGTTCTATTCTAGGCTTTGAGGTTACAGGATTCCTACCATCATATGAAAGCTTATGTTCTAGTGGAGTGTAACAAATCAAAAGGAATTTTCTGTGCACTAAAAATGTGCTACCAGAGAAATTAGAAGAAAATCATGGTTAAATAACGATTCAACAATAAGCATGAGATGGACTTCAAGCAACAATAAAGGAAAAAACTAACAGTTGCATTAGTAGCACTGACACACACAATTATATGAATATCCAGAATGTATTTTGAAAGTGAAACCAGATTGTATATTACCCACACTTGTAAAATACACATACATAATTATGTATATGGGTAGAGTAACCCATTTGGATAAATACACACCAAATATTAATCATCATTTCTGGGTAATAAGATTTTAAGTACTTTTAGTTTTATTATTCATGCTTTTCTACACTCTGCATTTTTATAAAAGGCATTCACTACCTTTATAATAAGAAAAAAGGGTCTATGGCAGTATTCCCATTGAAAATAGGAATTGTAGCAACAACAATGTTCTCTGCTTGTATGTGAAGATCTGACTGCAGACCTACTTGCAGTAGTGGTGAGAATTGTTACCGACCCATGTAGCTTCTCGTCCCCTCAGTGACCGATGATCCACATTCTCTAGGTACTTGGCAGGCCTCAGGGAAGTGAGTATCTTCATGTTTTTATTTCTCATCAGTGTGCTTCATTGTCTCTAGGTTAACCCAACTGCTTTCTCCTTGGAATAGAAGAACTTTCATCCACAAATTGCCAGTCCCTCTGGTGAACACTGGACAAAATTGCTCTAACTGGACTGGTTCTCTGGAACGGCTGTATAAGACTGGAATAACACTCTACCTGTAGGTTCAGGGGCCTGCGTGGTGAAGAAAGGATCCCAGAGCCTGACAAGAGCAGAGTATAGTCTGAGAACTGAAAGCCAGGCAAGCCAGCATGACCCATCTCAATTAGGAAGCATGAATGTTCCATAGAACGGTGGGTTTCACCCTTCTCAGACACAAGTACCTTTTTTTGATAACAAATATTTTGTACTATAACCTTAACTAAAGTGAAATAAAATTTGTAAAAGTATAATTTACTACACACCTAGTTTTTGAAGAAAACCTAACATCAAACCCTAAATAAAATATAAAAAAGAACTGAAAGGAAGCAATTTATGTAATATACATATATATCATTCTGTATAAGCTTGGGCATAGTGGTGGCATAGTCAGATTATACACAGGATTACTGTGAATGCACTAGTTATACAGAGACCAATAAAGATATGTTGATTTAGGACATAAATGCCTTAGTGATGAAATTTTTCAAAATGTTTTGCTCTCAATTTACATGGTGGTTGTATTCCTGGAAAATTCAATGTGTGGGGCACCTGGGTGGCTCAGTTGGTTAAGCAACTGCCTTCGGCTCAGGTCATGATCCTGGAGTCCTGGGAT
The DNA here is from genome assembly GCF_037043125.1 of Eumetopias jubatus. Taxonomy (NCBI): domain Eukaryota; kingdom Metazoa; phylum Chordata; class Mammalia; order Carnivora; family Otariidae; genus Eumetopias; species Eumetopias jubatus. Next base: position 70,938,889 of record NW_028274812.1, read on the forward strand.
CGAGTCCCGCATCGGGCTCCCTGCTCAGCGAGGGGCCTGCTTCTCCCTCTGACCCTCCCTACTCTCATGTACTCTTTCTCTCTCTCTCATTCTCACTCTCTCAAAAATAAATAATAAATAAATCTTTAGAAAATTCAATGTGTATTAAAAACATGACAAAGAAAAAACCCACAAAGAACTTTGGATGGACTTAACGCATAAAAAAGGTAATTAGGCTCTGGGCCTAGAATAATAAAGGCTCTTCACTCACATGAATGGCCACCAAAACATTTGTAAATTGTATGAGACACAGGACAGGTTTTAATTGTGTGAGACTGCCTGTGAATTGCAGCATGTCTAACATTCCAGCCTCTTATTCTACCCTCCCAATGGTAGTGACAACAAAATACCCCTTCTCCAACAATTTCCAAGGATCCTGGAAGGCAGTACTGGTTTACCATCTTTGAGCTAGCCCAGGGCTGTCTTGGAGATGGAGCTAGACCGGGTTTTCACTTCACTCCAGCCATGTGTTTATATGGCTTGATCATGTCCATTTAAAGGGCTCAGTATGGAGTGCCAGGGTGGTGCAGTCAGTTGAACGTCTAACTCTTGGTTTTGGCTCAGGTCGTGATCTCAGGGCCTCAAGCAGGGTTGAGAGACTGCACCCCGTATCAGGCTCCACACTCGGTGTGGAGTCTGCTTGAGATTCTCTTTCTCTCTCCTTCTCTCCCTCTCCCTATGCCCCTCCTGCTCATCCTTTCTCTCTCTTTAAAATAAATAAAATAAATCTTTAATAAAATAAAATAAAGCGTTCAGTATGCAACTGGAATTTTCTGTCAGTGTTTGAAATACACAAAACTTTCATTCCAAAATTCCATTTCTGGGGATCTGTCCTTTAATTCTCTTAACCGATTATACATATAAACAATGTATAATGGGATATATATCACTCTTAACAGCAATTCCCTCTGGGTAAAGAGTTGAGAGATGGGGGGTAGGAGGAAGAGACTTTGACTTTTTACTTTTTATCACATAGTTTTCCATTATGATTAGCATGTTTTAGTCTTATTAAAACAGTAGTTTTTAAGTGCTATTTTTACTCAAAAATAATAAAGGCTGAGAATGAAATGATCAACTTGAGTGTTGAACCTATGGTTTGCTTCAGTGACTCAAACAGTTGAACACATTAGCCCCAATGTATTATTGTGATGTCACTAAAAAATGTCATCTTGACATTGTATTATCTTTGATTTGAATCATTTTTTAATCAAATAAAATTAAATATCCACACTTTGTTTCAATGTGCTCTTTCAGGGTTATTTCTAAACCAGTTCATTTCTCCGAGGTCTTTTAGAGCAGAATGAATTAGTAGGGAGCTATGCTTACAGCCAGGAATTCTCCAAAGTCAGACCCCGGGGGCTGCTTACGAAGGATGAGCTTTGTAGTAGGCAAAGTATCAGACAACAAATTTCATATGTTGTCTCAAGCTTCTCATTTTTAGTATTTAAGGGACGCTAGGAGATAGAGATATTCTGGAGAAATCTTTTTTATTTTCTTTCCTCTTGTTTCTTTTTTCTTTCCTTTTTCTGTATTTCCCCATCCACCCACCCAATGGGTTCCTTATTAACAAAAACATCTATTAAAGGGAGAAAAAACTAGAGAAAGGGAAAAGAAAGCCTTCCTCCAGAAGGTGAGGAAGGAGAGAATATTTCAGCCAATTGGAGGTGTGGTCTTGGCATTAGGATTCTCCTTATAACAGATCATGATAGAAAATTTCAGAACTGAAGTTATTTACAGTTTTTTAAAGATTTTATTTATTTATTTTAGAGACAGAAAGAGCAGGGGGAGAGGCAGAGGGACAGGGAGAGAGAATCTCAAGCAGACTCCACACTGAGCACAGAGCCCGATGTGGGGCTCGATCCCAGGACCCTGAGATCATGACCTGAGCTAAAACCAAGAGTCGGATGCTCAACCACCCAGGTGCCCTGAGGGAAATGATATTTTTAAAGAAATAGTAAATAGCACATTTTCTAGATTTTTGTGTATGAGTAAACTGTGTCCCCCTGAGTTGAAAAAACCACCCTCAGTGGGCAACAATTTGTAGCATGCAGTAGCAAAAACCACAGGTGGATCAGCCCTTCTACCAGCTTAGAGAGACATCCCCTCAGTCCACAAACTGAAATTCCTTTCAGTACCCATAATCATCCACTATATACGTCCTGTATTCTTGCTTAGGAGTCTTCAACTTGGTTATTAGCACGCTACATGCTCTTCCCTGGGCCTTGGATACAAAGTCAATGCCTTCAAAGCTCTAAGATTCATAATGTATTTATTTATTTATTTTATTTTTCTCTCTTGAAATGAGCAGAATATTTAAAATATTCCATGTAATTTGATACAACTGAGAAATCAGTGGACCATTACACCAGATAAATTATTAATGGTAATAAAATCCTTCATTGAATTTTTCTTGAAGGTTTCCAAGGTATTTCTACCTTCATTATCTTATTAGACATTCTGAAAGACTGTATAAAAAGTTAGACAGATTAGTGTTATTCCCATCCCACAGAATAGAAAAGTATGTTCTAGAAATGGTAAGTTACAGCCTGGCAGTGCCATAGCTGACGTTCTGCTCCCAAATCTCACCTACATCTTGTCTAAATCGATAGTTCTTCAGACACGAATTCGAAAACTATGATACTTTCAATCCTTTACTGCTGTGGAAACAGTAAAGTCTGAGCTGTCCTTGTTTCTTTAACATGTTTTGGATACAAAAGATAAGGCAACAAGCCCACAGACTCATCATATACCCCATTGGGTTTTGACAATTCTCATTTTTACTGGCAGCGGCATTTCAAGGAAAAGCTGGTGAACTGCAGGGAGCAGATAATGTGGACTTCTCAAGGTATCAGTACATCCAGACCCCTGTGTAAAGCAGATAATCCATGGCATCTGTTTAGAATGGGAGCCACAGCAAAGAAGTCACAGCTGAGCCCCAAGAAACCTGCAAAATGTGTGCACTTTGTTTACGAAGAGTCGCCCGCCCGCCCGCCCTCTGCTTTAAGAAGACCATACTGCCATCCTCTCCAGATATTTAATACAAACCCAGCTACAATGGGGCAGTAGTGGCGGGAGAAAGAAAAACAACTCTCAATTACAGAAAGCCGAAGTTCCAGGCACCAGGCTGGGGGTTCTGTGTTTATTATTTCATTGAATCCTTGTAACCGGAGATAGGTAGACATTTTCCTTAAGCTCCTACCTGAAGTTGAGAAAACCATGAAGGACAGCAGGAAGAGAATTCACCCAGAAAGCAGGCCAAGTGACTATTTAAGAAGTACCTCTCTTTTAGTACTATTGTTTTCATTATTTACCATATTTTGACATTCTCATACTGCTGCTTGCCCAATTTTTCAAACAAGTGAAATATTTAGACAAGGACTGTTGGTAGCCTTTTTAATTATGGAGTTTTGATGGCTATTTTGTAAGAGTTTAATCAAGGGGGGAACAAAAGCTTTATTAACCTGTTTTCTCACTCCCTTTATTTGCACTATATGTTTGTTTATTATCTGTTAGCACATACTCCTCATATGGTTTGAAATGAAAGGATGATCCATCTCCTCATTACCAATCCTCTGCTTCGTGATGAAAAACAAAACAAAACATATGAACAAAGGAAAAATGCCTTCCTGTCATTTCTCAGCCTTCTTTGCTGCTGCTCAGCTGGGCTGTTAAAGAGTGGGGTTTAATGAAAGAAGGTGAGAAGGTGAAAAAAACCGCCCTAATGAGCATGTGTTTAGTTATATGGGAAGATCACTGAGAAGCGGCAGTGATTTTCTTTGTGCCTGACATAACACAGTGTTCCCCAAGGTCAAGGAAGCCCAACGTCCTTCCTTCTTCACCCATTCATTCCCTACCCTGGCAACCAGCTTCTCCACCTAGATCAGATTTCATTTTTGATGGTGGAGTTAAAAAGAATGTCATTTTTCATCTCCAGCTTGTAGCTCTTGCTAAACATGCAGAACTGGTGCACGAGGTTCTATAGGTTACCTGCATCACTGGTAGAGCATCTTGTGAGCAAGCATTTCAGATCTCAGGCCTGGGATGACAGAGCCCCAGCCATGTCCGTCTGCAGGCTTGCTGACACTTACCCTTTAGACTGGGAATGAGGAAGTAAATTCCCATCTAGCACTGAAAAACAAAATGCTTTAATGCTTCAAAGGAGAGCCAATAATAGCTGTCAAATTCTAAAGCAAGGCTCCGAATTAGAATGAAATCGTGCAGTCATAATATCATTCCCAAAATGTCTTTAATCAGCGAGCGTTCCAGCCCTGTGGTGTGAGCGTCACACTGAAAATACCAAAGAAAACATGAGGGTCAAACTTTGATAGAGCTCTCAAAACTCTGAGAGAGAGTGATGTTTTTGCTTCACCAGGTCCCAAACCAGGAAATCATTACTCCTCAGTCCCAACAGACCATGCCTGTGGGGAGTGGGAGAGAGAGGCACGGCCAACCATAAGTAAAAAAAAAAAAAAAAAAAAAAAAAGCAAGAAACCTTGAAGTACAGCTCCTTTAGGATCAACAGCTATCTCAGGGAGGCAGGACATGCTTCTCTAATGTTTTATGTCCAGTAAAACTATTAACATTTTGGCAGAAATAAATTGAGATCTTTCTCTGAAGTTGAAATACACAGCCTTAACTGTGCTCTCATCCTCTACATTTCACTGAGTGAATAACCTAAATTACACAGAACGGCAGTAAATTGGCTCATCATAGCCCTGTTCTAATTTTAAAAGGATAAAGAACTAAAAAACAAGACAGCCTCACATGTAGCAGTTCAGGGACCAGTAAAGTCCATTAAAGGGCTGCCATACTCTTTCCCCAGACGGTCATGGGTTCAAATTCAACCTGGGTTTGTGGTGACCAAGAACCACCCAATGTCTTGTGTTGAATGTATGTGTGCCTCCACAGAATGTTCTTAACAGGGATGCTGACAGCTTGCATTTGTCCCTCTCGTTGACTTTCTCGGGAGTATAGTGGCTGGCCAACCATGTGTGGAAACTAAGTCATTTCCTCCCATTTAGAGGTGATCCTTGCATTGGGTGAACTCTGAGGCACTAAAAATCATCTTGCTTTCACGCTGTTTGCTGTCTGCTCCTCTTCCAGCTCTGAAGGAAAAGTATAGCAGCCCTTTGACTGGGGGCAGCGGCGGAGGGGGGGCGGGTTGTCTAACATCCTGGTGGGCCCAGGATAGACTTTAAATTTTAAACATGTTCAAGCATGCCCACAAGAACTGCATTTTTCAAACAAAATAACTCTCTCAGTTTCAACAAAGCTTTCACATGTGGTGATAAAATGCCAGGTCACAAGTCAAATTTTGACTCCATTACTGAGCATTATCCTTGAGCTCTAAATGGAAAGTCAGTACAATTCACCAGCTGTCAGGCTCCAGCCTTCGCCCAGCCCTGAACAACAACAGAATCACAGGCAAAATAGTTATATCTGCTGGAGTCACTACTTGATTAGATTCTTAATGATTGGCTCTGTCCACAGGTCACTTCAGCCCTTCAGCCAGTCACTCAACAAATAGACTTCAAGCTATTTGGATCCCAGGTTTCTGTTTGGAATTTCATAGAATTCAGTGAAAAAAATCCACTATCAACCAAAAGAGATTCAGGATGACTCACAGACCCTTAAAGTAATTAGATTGCTCCTCTTTATGAAAAAGCAAAAGTTAGTGTGAATGAGTTGAGATATGATATTTCCATGGAGCACTTTTCATAGGTTACAAATGATTTCCACCTTTAGATTTGATATTGAACACTGGGGGTAAGTTGATGAGTGGGAGAATGTCCTATCAGGGGTACCCCTGGGGTGTGTCGGAATTGTGGATAGGAGGGATCCTAAATACCTGGGCCACCCCAAGAGCACAGATCACCAGCCTACAGGGAAGAGTGGCAACACCCATGTGAAATCCCGTTGCTGGAAAGCTCCCAGTTTTCCTGTCGCCTGAAAGATGTGCTCATCATAGCAAGAAGACCTACCTAGATCCTTTCTTTTAATGGCTAGCAATCATTTGAACCTAGGCTACATGAAAGTGGCAACACTTTGAAGTTGGTGTCAAGTCACCAATTCACTTGGGAAATTAGAGTCTGGGAGTCACAAGGAGGGCAAAACTGTGACTATGTCCTCCTGCCAAGAGTGTAGGTGAAGGTAAAAATCTAACAACCATGACCCCTAAAAGAAAAAAGAATCAACAGATGCTGAAGCCTCCCTACCCTGCCTTTTACATCTTTAGATAAATCTGTCTCCCCAGTGGAGGTAGGCTGAAGATGCTTTCCTCTGCTGTGGGTAGAGCCTGCACCAGACATCAGGTTCAATGCCCAGCGCTCATCCCACATCTACCCACATGTCAGTCATTCCTCCATGTATAGATGGGTCCGTCAGATCTTCGTTTATAACCTATTCCATCTACCCACTTACTAGAAATTGATCATTTCAGCTGTGGATACTTAAATGGCTATTCCCTGATGGGGAAATGGGAAATACTTTTTCTTTTTTTTTTAATAATTTTTTATTGTTATGTTAATCACCATACATTACATCATTAGTTTTCGATGTGTTCCATGATTCATTGTTTGTGCATAACACCCAGTGCTCCACGCAGAATATGCCCTCTTTAATACCCATCACCAGGCTAACCCATCCCCCCACCCCCCTCCCCTCTAGAACCCTCAGTTTGTTTTTCAGAGTCCATCGTCTCTAATGGTTCGTCTCCCCCTCTGACTTACTCCCCTTCATTCTTCCCCTCCTGCTATCTTCTTCTTTTTTTTTTCTTAACATATATTGCATTATTTGTTTCAGAAGTACAGATCCGTGATTCATCAGTCTTGTACAATTCACAGTGCTCACCATAGCACATACCCTCCCCAATGTCTATCACCCAGCCACCCCATCCCTCCCACCCCCCACCACTCCAGCAACCCTCAGTTTGTTTCCTGAGATTAAGAATTCCTCATATCAGTGAGGTCATATGATACATGTCTTTCTCTGATTGACCTATTTCACTTAGCATAACACCCTCCAGTCCCATTCACGTCGTTGCAAATGGCAAGATCTCATTCCTTTTGATGGCTGCATAATATTCCATTGTGTATATATACCACATCTTCTTTGTCCATTCATCTGTCGATGGACATCTTGGCTCTTTCCACAGTTTGGCTATTGTGGACATTGCTGCTATAAACATTGGGGTGCACGTACCCCTTCGGATCCCTACATTTGTATCTTTGGGGTAAATACCCAGTAGTGCAATTGCTGGATCGTAGGGTAGCTCTATTTTCAACTGTTTGAGGAACCTCCATACTGTTTCCCAGAGTGGTTGCACCAGCTTGCATTCCCACAAACAGTGTAGGAGGGTTCCCCTTTCTCCACATCCCCGCCAACATCTGTCATTTCCTGACTTGTTAATTTTAGCCATTCTGACGGGTGTGAGGTGGTATCTCATTGACGTTTTGATTTGGATTTCCCTGATGCCGAGCGATGTGGAGCACTTTTTCATGTGTCTGTTGGCCATTTGGATGTCTTCTTTGGAAAAATGTCTGTTCATGTCTTCTGCCCATTTCTTGATTGGATTATTTGTTCTTTGGGTGTTGAGTTTGATAAGTTCTTTATAGATTTTGGATACTAGCCCTTTATCTGATAGGTCATTTGCAAATATTTTCTTCCATTCTGTCGGTTGTCTTTTGGTTTTGTGGACTGTTTCTTTTGCTGTGCAAAAGCTTTTTATCTTGATGAAATCCCAATAGTTCATTTTTGCCCTGCCTTCCCTTGCCTTTGGCGATGTTTCTAGGAAGAAGTTGCTGAGGCTGAGGTCAAAGAGGTTGCTGCCTGTGTTCTCCTTTAGGATTTTGATGGACTCCTGTCTCACGTTTAGGTCTTTCAACCATTTGGAGTCTATTTTTGTGTGTGGTGTAAAGAAATGGTCCAGTTTCATTCTTCTGCATGTGGCTGTCCAATTTTCCCAACACCATTTATTGAAGAGACTGTCTTTTTTCCATTGGACATTCTTTCCTGCTTTGTCAAAGATGAGTTGACCATAGAGTTGAGGGTCCATTTCTGGGCTCTCTATTCTGTTCCATTGATCTATGTGTCTGTTTTTGTGCCAGTACGATACTGTCTTAATGATGACAACTTTGTAATAGAGCTGGAAGTCCGGAATTGTGATGCCGCCAGCTTTGCTTTTTTTTTTTCAACATTCCTCTGGCTATTCGGGGTCTCTTCTGGTTCCATACAAATTTTAGGATTATTTGTTCCATTTCTTTGAAAAAGGTGGATAGTATTTTGATGGGGATTGCATTGAATGTGTAGATTACTCTAGGTAGCATTGACATCTTCACAATGTTTGTTCTTCCAATCCATGAGCATGGAACGTTTTTCCATTTCTTTGTGTCTTCTTCAATTTCTTTCATGAGTATTTTATAGTTTTCTGAGTACAGATTCTTTGCCTCTTTGGTTAATTTTATTCCTAGGTATCTTATGGTTTTGGGTGCAATTGTAAATGGGATCGACTCCTTGATTTGTCTCTCTTCTGTCTTGTTGTTGGTGTATAGGAATGCCACTGATTTCTGTGCATTGATTTTATATCCTGCTACTTTCCTGAATTCCTGTATGAGTTCTAGCAGTTTTGGAGTGGAGTCTTTGGGGTTTTCCACATACAGTATCATATCATCTGCAAAGAGTGAGAGTTTGACTTCTTCTTTGCCGATTTGGATGCCTTTGATTTCTTTTTGTTGTCTGATTGCTGTGGCTAGGACTTCTAATACTATGTTGAATAGCAGTGGTGAGAGCGGACATCCCTGCCGCGTTCCTGACCTCAGGGGAAAAGCTCTCAGCTTTTCCCCATTGAGAATGATATTGGCTGTAGGTTTTTCATAGATGGCTTTTATGATATGGAGGTATGTACCCTCTATCCCTATACTCTGAAGAATTTTGATCAAGAAAGGATGCTGTACTTTGTCAAATGCCTTTTCTGCATCTATTGAGAGGATCATATGATTCTTGTTCTTTCTTTTGTTAATGTATTGTATCACGTTGATTGATTTGTGGATGTTGAACCAGCCTTGCAGCCCAGGGATAAATCCCACTTGGTCATGGTGAATAATCCTTTTAATGTACTGTTGGACCCTATTGGCTAGTACTTTGGTGAGAATTTGTGCATCCATGTTCATCAAGGATATTGGTCTGTAATTCTCCTTTTTGATGGCGTCTTTGGTTTTGGGATCAAGGTAATGGTGGCCTCATAAAATGAGTTTGGAAGTTTTCCTTCCATTTCTATTTTTTGGAACAGTTTCAGGAGAATAGGTATTAAGGGAAATACTTTTTCTAACCTGAAGCAATCTGGGGAGATTTTCGAAGACTGAACTAGCACTCTGCAGGAAACCTATGACTGGCCTGATGCTTCCAAAAGGCACTTACTGACCCCAGGGTTCTGGACTCACCACCCTCTGGCTTCCTCCCCACCAATTTCCCCTCTTCCTTCAGAGGCTGGTTTTTCTGGATTCTTCCCACCTAGTCCAAATATGGGGCCCAGATGTTACAACTGCTATTGGGCTCTGGCCTGGGGCGAGAGGAATGTGGAGGTCGCTATGGGAGGGCGTGCGGAATGAGGACTGGGGAGGACTTTGCTGGATCCCTGGCGAGGTGTGGTAAAATGAACGCTGAGGCAACCGCGGAGAGGAGGGCTGGGAAGCTAACCAAGTGCCTTCGGCGGGGTTCCTGGGGCCCGGAGTGACGTGGCTCCCTCCATCAGGTGGAAACCGTGCAGTTCTTCCTCGACCCAACTCACGAGAGATAAAGATGTCTAAACAACCACTAGCGCCGCCGCCACAACTCTGCCTGGGCCCCGGAGGGAGGAGGAGCGCCTTTTCTGCTGAAGCAGCGACTAGGGCTTGTTTGTAGGTTCGCAATTCACCATGATAAATGTAAAGACCAATTAAGGTTTGATCCGTGCACACGGGAGGCAGACGGCGGCTGATAGTGGAACCAATTAACGAGCATGTACCCTAATTTCTGTCGCGGCCACCGGGCGCACCGCTGTTCCCCAGGCGCCTGCGGCGGCTGTCCCTAAGCCCCCATGCGCCTCCCGCCCGGCCCTGGAGGGGGGAGTCCTCCTCGTGCGGGAGGTGCGAGGAGCTGGGTTCCCCGGCGGCTGCGGAGGGGGCGCGCCGGACAGCGAGGCGCAGAACCAGCCGCCTACGGAGCCCAGCTGTTTGTAGCCGGGGCATGCGGGTGGGCGCGCCCGAGTGGTCCCCGCCGGGCGGGGGCGGCGGGGGCTGGAGAAGGCGCCCAGCGCGAAGCCAGCGGGTGCCCCGAGGGCGGAGGACAGGTGGTTGCGTGGCCACCGCCAGGTAGCAAACTGCTCGGGGCCTGCGCAGCGCGGTTCCAACGCTTCGCCCGCCTCCGGGCCTGGCTCACTATTGCCCGCCGCAATTGCCCGGGGGCGTCCTGGGGCAAGCTGAACGGCCAGTGGCCGCACCGCCGGCCCGGCGCGTCTCGGCCTCTCGCCTCCTGCTCCCCTCTCCCTCACCGCTCAGCCCGCTGCCCCAGACGTGACCCCCGCGCAAGGTGTTGGCGCTGCGCGCAACCGGGGCGCGCGTGATTAATGGCCCCGAGGTCGGGGGCGGCGCAGGCACGAGCCCCTTCTTGGCTTGGCTGGGGTGTGAGGGTATCCGGGAGGAGAGCCAGGTCCTAGCAGTGGGAGCCCCCGGGACCGCGGCGGCGACGGCGCAGGAGGAGGAGGAGGAAGAGAAATATGTGACGCGGGCCGGAGAGGCTTGTCCCCTCCGGCCCCAGGGCCGGCGCCACGGCAGGTCCCCCGCGCCAGCAAAGTTTGGAGCCACGGGTGCCGCGCTGCGCGGTGCGCGGGTTCCTCCCCGCGCAGTTCCCTCGGTGGGGTCTGTACCGCCGCTGCTGCCAGGGCAGGACAAAGGCTCATTAACACGTGATGGGACCGCGCTTCATAAATGGGACTGGAGCGAGAGGGAGCCAGAGACAGAGCGCCCGCGGAGGCAGAGGCAGGGACCGCACGAGCGTGGCGAGGCGACGGGCGCCAGTGCTGGCGGAGACCTGCGGCCCCACGCCGAGCCAGGCGGGGCGAGCGGGAGGACCCACTGAAGAGCCCGGGGAAGGGGCGAGGCTCGCGGGCGGCGGGAGCGGAGGGGTCGCCAGTCCCGGTCGCTGTCGCGGGCGGGCGGGTGCTGGAGGTAGGGGACGCCGGCGCGCGAGCACCGTGGACCGACTGACTTACTGACCGACCGACGGAGGCACACACCGCTCCACCCCACCCCATCCCGCCCCACCCCGCCTCGCCCGCATCCCCGCGCCGGCGCCGCCTCCCTCCGGCTACTCCCTCGGCCACCCCTTCCTTCTGCACTTCTTTTCCGCCTCCGCCTCTTCTTGGCTCCCGCGGCGCCAGTGCCTTCCCCTGGCCCGGGCGGGGCGCCTCGGATCTCGGCAGAGCTCCGTAGAGTCGGGCGGAACGTTTCGTTCTAGCAGAGAAGCAGCCCCTGCGCTGGGCGAGAGGTGCCGAGGGAGCTTCTCCCCGAGGACCGGGGGATGCGAAGGGTAAGACCTGGCAGGGTTGCGTTTGGAAATACTTTTTCCGCCTCCCGCCCCCTCGGGTACTGGCCAGTGTAGTCCCCAAGTGTCCTTCGTGGAGTTCTTATTCCGTGTGAGCGAATCGTGCGTCGATGTTTACTTAGCTGTATAGCCCCAGCATGTAAACTGTGGTCTGTGCTACTTCTGGAGGTTTCTACCATTTACTACTTATTGAATGTGTGGGCACCCCTGGGTACACTGATGTGTGTTTGTAGGAAACGTGTAATTGTGCATGTTTGAAAAAATAGGCGCTTGAGTTCGTGCTGAATGTCTATAACCCATATCAGCAACTAAGTGTTCCCAAATACACCGATCTCTGCACCAAACCTAGAAACTGTCTAAAATATTAAATGTCATATAAAGAAATGTATGTCAAATAATAAACTTTTGGTGTAGAAAATATACCTGCAGGAGCCACTCTTTTTGAGGAAAAGTAAATGTACGTTTAACATCTAAATTTGAATGTTGATGGAACCATTTAATCCAGAACTAGCCATTCGATGAAAAAAGTTGCTGTGTTTTTGAAAGACATTTCTCGGTAAGGCTCACAATCATAAATGGATCTCCTCTCCAGTGCAAATGTTTGTAGTGACAGACACTAGAAACTGTCGTTCGGTCATTTGAAAGTTTGAAAGCAACATGCATGCTTCTAATTTTAGTTTTAAATTGAACAAATGAGAAAAAAATAGTAATCCGCTAATCATTTTGCCTCCCATCTTTTTTATTTACCTTCAAATTAAGTGCTAGTCTTGTCTTCGTTGTTGCTTCTTGATACATTAAGCATCCTTGGGCATTTAATAAGAGATTAGAACAGATTTACTGGTTCAAAGGTGTTGAAAGATATCTCTGTGGGCCCCCAACTTCTTTTTTATTACCGAGTTAATATCTTTTCAACAATGGGGGAAAGGCAATTTCTTAGCATAAACTCAGTGAACATTGAGTTATCAGTGGGGTGACCACTGCCATCAATCTATTTTGCAGAATACTGAGAAGCTCAGAGCAACTAACCTTTAAGGTTCCCATAGGACTTTATCTGATTTAAAGTGTTGCTTTTCTAATCCTACCCTACTGACAGTTTGCAAGGGAAGATATACTGATTGATTTTTCTCTGTGCCTTCCCCCCCTTCTGCCCCTCCCCATCTCTAACTCAGTTAAAAGCAATTTTATCAAAATAAAAGGCCATGCATAGTTTCTTAAGTGAGACAAATAATTTTCTGATTATATGCATACATGAACAGAATCCACGCACCTCCAGATTTTTAAATGTTGCATACTGCAAGAGGTTACTTGTAGGCACAATAGCAGTTGCTGTAGTTGGGCAAGAGGCAAGAGGATGGCCGTGGTTTTTAAAAACTAATCCATTTTAGGTTACCAAGAGAACTTACTGGAAACAGATTCTTTTTGTTCCAAAGATGTCTCCCACTCCAGGCAAGGAGCAGTCCTGGCTGAGGTATGTATCAAGTGTCTGATGGGGAAAGGTCTCATTGTGTTCCTCAGTCTCTGTGGGGGTAAAGTGATGCCACAGGGAGAAAATGCTCAGTTCTGACCTTTCAAAAATAAAATTACTATGCTTGCATACTCATTGTTAGGAAGGCAAATTAGATATTCACGCCCCCCTATTTTAATAGATAGCTTTGATATAGATGCCTATGAAAAGAACGTTATGCCTAGTCCCTTAAATAAACCATAGATGATATTATTTAATTTGGTGTGTAAAGTTTTACATTTTGGTAAAAATCTGATTTCACATTGGAGTAGAGCTCGGCTTTGTTTGTTATCCACTGTTTTCTGTCTTTTTCTGTTACCCTTTTCCCAGTGGACTCCATGCCTCCCTGTCGCGTGTGAGATCGTTCCTCTCTAATAAGCCGAGCTGCGGGATCAGTGTGTTCTTTTTGGCATTTCAAAATGTTAAAATAGTGAAATTGTTAAATGTTACCAAGATGAAACTGCTGGGAATGAAATTTCTCTGGAAGAACCACTCTGTCTGTGGCATCTCACAGTCTATTCCAAAAGAAAACTCCTGGATTCGGTCTACCTATTTTCTCAAGAAAGAAGCAGCCCCATTGATTGTGTTGATGAGTATTTAGTATGCGGTGTCAGCTTCTTAATTACCAAGGCAAAAGCCTGAAAAACTCTTTTCAAACAATCTTGTGATATTCTACTTTGCTTTGACTCAGAATTAACACGAACCACCAGGCTCCTTGGTTGTCTTGCATATTAGTGTTTGGAAGTAGAATGGGAACACTTGGCTGTTGAAGAAAAAACTATGATGAAATGGAACTTATAATAGCAGTTTATAGTTCACCACGCTTACCAAATGTTTCTTCCCAGAAAACAGTTGGCCTAATAAGAGAAGGGATTATTTCCCATAATTAGCTCTCCAGGAATGCTGCAAAAAAAAAAAAAAAAAAAAAAAAGAGTAATAAATTGAATTTGGAGATACCTGACAACACGTGATGAGTAAAATGAGATTTGGTTGTAGCGTCTTGAATTTGGTTAGTCAGATGGAGCCTGTCCTTGAGGTTGCTGACTGTTATTCTTGGGGTAATTATGTTAGCTCAGTTGCCTGAAGAACACAGATGAGAGCTTTCGTTCCAGCAAAAAAAGGATGCTGTGTATTCACCAGTGTAATCTGTCTCTTCTGTTTTAGTATTCATCATTTTCTAATTGGACTGACAAATTAGTTAGAGGGAAACTAGCCTTTGGGTTTAAATTATTTATAATTCTGCTTTTGCCTCTGAAAAGACCTGGACCCAACATTGTTTGAAAAACTGCTGGGGCCAAGCTTACATATTGCATATCTATATTTTGAGAGACTGCAAGCTCTGCTGGTTTTTCTTTTCTTGATTGAAGATTAGTAGAGAAGCTAAAGAATAAGAGGAAATCAAAACCAATTGATACACTTTAACTTCATGACCACCCCCCCCCCCGATCTCCAGTGCTTTCTTAGTTCTTCTCTCATAGCGATGTTCACTTTCGATTATAACTGCATGGACGCTGTTTCTGAGGGCTTGGGGGATACAGCACTTTGCCACTGAATTGTTATTTAATGTTTTTGATAATCATTTAATTCACTGATCTGTATCTTCTTAGATTAGATTGGGGTAACTATATAACCCATTATAGATCAACTCAGACTACTCCCAGATATGTTCTGGACTAAAAGAATAAATTTCACCCAGAAAATATATAACATCAAATTATATACTGCACAATTTTAGATGTTTGGGATGTATAGACACACTTGTATAAATATATGAACAAACTTTTTCATAGATGTGTATCATGGCTGACATAAATATTTAGACCCATTGTCTTTATATATCTGAATATATAATTCAGATTTTAAATAAATACTACAAACTTGGGGAAATGTCCAAATTCAAGGCAGCTGTGCAGATGGACACAGAAGACTCAAGGCAAAAGAAGTATCCACCTTGCATTAAACAAGGCTGTTCTGATTTTCCAGGGTAGTGGAAACCTGTTCCTGTCTCATGTGTCATAAGAATCTTGCAAAGATGCTAGGATGGGCATAGATACATTTGATTATAGTTTTCTCATCAACCCTGATTGATGTGTTTAATATAGTTTTCACCAATCCTGCTAGTTGTTTATTATTTTTGGAAAGAAAGTTGGGAGAAAAAAAATACAAGGTTATTTCTATATCACAGAATGCATATTAATATCAGTATATGTGAAATACACAGCACATCATAGTGCCATCACAAATACGTTAAAACTATAAGAAATATGTGAGGGGAAAAGGGAAGGTTGTTTCCTGGGGGTTTTCCAGTGCCTCCCTTGGTACTACTCAAATAGTTTGATGTTGGAGGAACCCCGGTCTCAAACAGGCCTGCATGGATAAGAGGTATATTTAGGACCTATCAGTGATAATAGGTCAAAGCCATTACATAAAATAATCTGTGATTACCTCTAGTTCTTAACAGAAAATATTTACTGAAATCTTTCCTGGGTCATATTTCTTCACTGAAACGGTACCTCGTGGAAAGTAAAGTACCTTTCATTATAATAGTTTTTCTAGCACAGTTGCCATTACAAATATATTCTTGAGGTAGTTTTCAATGATATTTTCCATATATTTGAAGTATTTCCCATATGGATTATTAACAGATAACTTCTGGATACCCTCTCATTTAAAGGTTCATTTAAATGAACCTTAATTTCATAATTTAGTGAGCACGAGGTTCATTGCTGTGTTTGTATGGGTTTCCGAAGGAAGAATTGTTTACTCACCAAACCTGAGCAAATGGGCCTGGCAGAGTCCTAGCTGTTGTTCTGAAACACTAGAAATTCTGCTGTAGCCCCAGCTGGAGAGATGTTCACACCTGCACTTTAGGAAAGCTTTCAAAATGTTGCTTTGTTTGTTTTGTTTTCTTTTGTTTTGGAATATGTGAGTTGAGACTAGTTAGATGGGACTTGATAATGCTTAGCCAACTCTTTTTTCTTTTTAGCCTATTGTGCTATTATTGCATTATATTCTGTAGTTTTGAATGAGCTTCTTAAGGTAGATTTTTCATCTTTTGAATGCAACAAAGGATTTAAGTTCCCTTTTCTCCTAACACAGACGGCAAATCATTTTTCCCTAAGAGCACAATATTTTATTATCTAATTCTTATTTTCCCCCTCGAGTTTGGATTCTTAATTGTGTAGAGTTTGGATTCATTGACTAGAAATTTGATATCTTTGGCTTGATTCCTTACCATCATTATCAACTCTGAAAAGCATTTAAAATTTGTTTCTGACTTCAGGAGATAAAGTGCAGTATAGTTTCCCTAATCTGACAATGTAATATCTATTTTTTTTATTCCTACTAGCAAATTCCATGCTATTGCTTTTTAAAGAAATGCAGAGGCATTTTTCAAAGATGTGCCAGGCAATCTGTTGTGGTAGTTGAATATACTGGCGAATGCTTTCACAAACTGTGTATGTCAGTAGTATATTTAAATATAATTAAAATAAAATATAATTAGGAAATAATGCTTTTCCCAAAGTTTGTGTTTAAATGGGAGGGTTCCCTTCTTTCCTCATTATTTCTTCATCTGTTCTTTTAGACCATTTATTTAGAGAAGAAAATTGGAATATGAGTTCTATAAATTGAGTTAAGTTACAAGGAGTTTTACATTTAAATTGGTAATAAATTCCAGTGTGATTTTTTTTAAAAACAAATTTCTCCTGGATATTCGTCTAGGAAATTTTATAACATTGATTTCTGTTGGCCAAGAGGCTAAACACGATGTTTTTAATATAGCAAGTGAACCAATACCATACACAGTATGCCTTTGTCCGTGTTGTTTGCTTTTAACTCAGCTATATTTAAAAGTAATCAGCCCAATTTAGTCTTTAGAAAAGAGACTTAATTTAATGCCACTATGATCTGTGTATTTTGGTTTATTCCAGTGTGGCTTGTTAAATGGGCCAGACTTCCAACTCATTTCAATGCACTGCTACCAGAATTTGTAAATGTTTTCTCTAGCATTTGTACAAGTTGTGGTGAGCAAGCAATATGTATGTGGGGAAGAAGGAAAGCTGAACAATTTAATGCATAAGCAAAGTAAGTAAAAGATTGTCCAGAGAATTCGGTGTCTTTGCCTATGTGGGAATTTGACTCTGGAAGATAGACAAGTAGTTTTGGAAATTACATCAAACTTCTTACAAACAACAACCAGAAAAGGTAAAACCTTTGGATGATTGTAGTCCTCAGCTAAGGAAACTAAGTATACGTAATCTCTGATCCATTTTTACTGATGAAATAATTAGAGAGGAAACAGTCTGCCCAAAGTCAGACATTTAAGTACTTTGGGATACATTTCCATATATCTATAACTTTTAGGTATTTTTGCAAGATATATGCCAGCTATAAGCAGTATAAATTGCATAATTTAATTCTGTAAGTTAATTTGCAGCAGATCTGCATTACTTGGGCCTACTGCAAAATTTCCATTTTAGTTTGTTGTTTTCTGGGTGCATATCCTGTGACACATTGTTTTACAGTTCGAGGAAGAGACGAACAGAAACAGAAACATTTCCAGCTTAAAAAAATAAGCTGAGTGTTAACTACTATTACTGGTTTCCCGTTCTTTTATTCTCAGTCATCATGGTTTCCTTCACAGTGGCGTTGAGAGGAATGGCTAGCAGGCCTAGAAAGCTTTGCATTGACTTTGTAAATAGAATTAGGAGAAAATGGTGTGTGGAGTTCTCAATTTATGTCTGCATGCAGGGTAAGTACACATTATGTCTTGAAGCCACTTTTGTCTGTTGGTCAAAAATATAACCGTAAATTTGCTGAGAAAGTGCAGAGAAGCCCAGAATTGTAGACCGAAAAAACCTTGAGAGGTTCCCCACTCGTTATGTTATGTTTATTTTCAGGCTAGACCACATTATTCTATTTCGGTCACATAGAAATACCCTGGTTTTAAACATCTTCTTTGGGAGACTACTTTATCATCAGCAGGCTCCCTTAGCAATCTATTTCAATGATCTAAAAACTTACACTCACAGAATATGTGTTTTCTTCCTATCCTCAATTCCTAAAGGTTAGGTTTTATCCCCCCACCCACCCATTTAGTCTTTCTTATAGGTCTCCATAAACTTTAGAGTGTGTTAGAATCTCCTGGAGGGCCTTGTGACAACACACCTGGGCCCCAAACCCCAAAGTTTCTGACTCCGTAGATCTGAGGTGAACCTGAGAATTTGCAGTTTTCGTAAAGTTCCCAGGTAATGCAGATACTACTGGTTGGGAGATCACCCCTTGGGAACCACTGGCCTAGAAAATCCCTCCGCATGCGCTCACAGACCACTGTGTGACGTCTCAGAAAATTCTTTGAGATGTATGTACCCTAGATGTCCAGCCCGTTCTCACCCATCTTATTTCCTAATTCTTTATCTTCACGTCACTTTTTCCTGAATACTCGCAGTTCCTCAGCTCTGTTCATAATCACAAAATTGCACCACAAAAATCCTAGTTGACCTTGAACAAGTACATACAGAACCACCTCATAGTTTCAGTGACATCAAAATCCTATACTTGAAACCAATTTACACACTTACGTCTTAACTGAAACTACATTTCCAAAGCACATTTTTCACTTTTAATGAAACCTAGTTCTTCCAGTTCTGTTTGTATATAATTATTTGCATCTTGAAAGCATATTTTTATGTTTGTATCTTGCATGTTAGTACACACTGAATTTTTTTTTAACATTTCAACTAAAGGAGATGGCACATAAGTACCTAATTTATAAAATCGTGTTTGAAGGGAATCCTGGATTTAGACAATAAAAACTTATTTAAAATTATTCCAGTAAGAAAATGATAGGAAGGAAATGGAATTATTTAGAAAGCTACCATATCCTTGATTTGTATGAGTATTTGAACAAATATTCACTTCTCTTGTGAAATATTCCATTGTAGCCCCTGTAGTGATAAATAATTTTTCGTTCTTTTTCATCACAGAATTATGGCCTGTGTTGGTGATTTCGTATTTGAAACTCGGAAAGCCAAATGTTTCATAAAATAGAAATGAGTTGAGTTTGTTATTAGAATTGATTTTGGGCTCCTGAGATATTCCCATCTTACTTTTAGCATCTCTTGGCATAAACATATTATTTGTTTCCAGTAGAGCTACTTTCCTTTACTCATCTTTAATTACTTTCTTGAGGCAGACTTCCAAATATTCACAATTTATTTTATCAATATATTAAATTTTCTCAATGCCCCTTTGCCCCAGAAAAGCAATTAGAAACTTAGTTTTTGTAGGCAGTAATAATAATCCATTTTAACCCTCCATAACATATTTTCTTATTTATGTTTTAATTAATTTGGTTGTAAAGTACATAAAATGTTGTAGCAGGAGGAGAAGTTGCTCAACCAAAGCAAGAACTATGTCCACTGAATAGAGTAAGAAATTGATTCCTGAGGGCTTATAGAAGCCGCTCCATCTAGTGGTTGAATTTTCACATAACTTCTCTTGACAAGTGGTTTTGCAAACACACTTGCACGTGGAGAAACCCCTTTGGGAAAGATTAATGCATAGTAACAGACATTTGAGGGAAGGAAAAACTTCATTATAATGATAACTTTATATATTGTCTTTAAAGGTCTATCAGCAGCATGTAATCAGGATTCATTCAAGGTTGTGCGTGTCACAAAAATCCCTTTGTTTATCATTGCTGTGTGGCTACACAGTGAGGTTCATAACACACACCCAGGCTCAACAAGGATTAGAATAAAAAATATATCCCTGATCTTTGCCTCAAGCTTCCACTTGCCATCAATATAACTTCCATTTAACAATGAGATAAAAGATCCTGGGATGAATAATTGTTGATGGTTTTCTGTAACCTTTACATTTGGGCAGGTGCTTTTTTTTTTCAGGTGGAGGTTTGTTTGAGACTAAAACTCAGTTTTAATTCCCTAAAAACCAATGGACTTTATGCCAAGGGAAACCATCCATAGTTAAATGCCATTCTGCTAAGATAGATCTGCCATGTTGCTGATGCACACCAACATTCATTTAGTAAACAGGTATTGAGCTCCTACCCCATGCCAGGCACTGTGCCAGGCAGAGGACACGCAAGGCATGTGAGACAGATCCCTCCTCTCAAGGTGTTCACGATTTGAGGGGGTTAGACACAAGAAAGACTGCCACAGGACGACTCAGCAGTGCCCATCCTCTCTCCTGGGAGGAAAACTCAAAGCATATATAGGAAGGGGATTACACAACCCAATTACTGGGCTACACAACCCAATACTGTTGGATGATGCAATATCGTATGCCTATCACATGTTTTCATATCCTGTTCTATTCTGTCATCTGTGGGAGGAGAAGGACAGATGGGTGGCCTTTATTACCGGAGCGGGGTGAGATGGACAACCATTTCTCTTGCTTCCCCAACCCATATCCATTACACAGGTGTAACACATGGATATGTATTTAATGTCTACAGTGCTAAGCACAGAGTATGTGCCCAGTAAAAATGCAATACATGAAGCATGTGAGGGCCTACAACTTTGTATCCATCAGCCACGTTGTTGTAGTAACACAGCTTTGTGCTCTTTGGGCATCAGGAATCTGTTACAAGCACTCCCTTGTTGGAGCCTTACAAAGGTTTACAGAATTTCTTCTGCCTTGATTCCAGCCAGCATCTTAGGAACTGGCCATGGAGAATCATCTTCCGTCTGGGCCTAACAAAACCACACTGCTCATGGTGACAAATTGAGTGATTTCAAGTGAGTTTTAATTTCTTCATATGGGAATGAAAGCTTCAAACTTTTGTTTACTAACAACCATTGTGCCCCTTTCAGACCTAAAGAAGGTGTCCTCTCCATTCCCCGCTGGTATAAACTGTCATTACCATCCACAATCCTTAAAATTGACTAAATGAAGGGGAAAAAATCTAATTAAAAAAATAGTGACAAAGACAAGGTAGATTTTATTTATTATTTGTCAACAGTCACTGAAAGGTGCTAATCCAGGGTTAGGATGTATAGCTTATAGTTAATTATCATACTTTGTCTCTGAAGACCATGGGGCAAGGATGATTTGCAAGCACTATGGGCAATATTTTTGCTGTCAACAGATCCTTCCTTCAGATTTTAGTTGTTTGCCATGTAGAATGATCAGGTACTGTTTATTACTTCTTTTCCCCAAAATCAATTCTTTGCCCTTAGAAACACAGAAAAGTGTTTTATTATATGGTTCCTGGACCTCAAAATTAAGAGCAGGGACTTCGAGTTATGCAGCCCTGGGTTGAGTTCTAGCTCTGCTCCAATAGTTACATATCTCTAAGCTTCAGTTTGCCCGTATGTAGAATGGGGATTGTGATAGCATCTAATGCATGTAAATATTTAAAAAAATAATATATATTCTTAGCACGTAAGTATTCTAATGTTTCTTGTTAAAATATTGGGGAATTGGAATTTTCTCTATTGTGCATTTAATCACCCAAATCACCCAATCACTCTGCGATTTGAACCTAGAGAAACAAGACTTGATTTTTCACTGGGCTTAATTTGTATGTTTGTGGATTCAAAGAGAATGTACTCCTTCATCGAAAGATGAAGGAAAAAATGGAAAGGTATGCTGCACCACTGGACAACATGTAGCACACTTTAAACTATTGCTGTCCTTGGCAATGAACTGTCAGGTAACCTATCTACTGGGTTCTACATATTTTATGGGCTGGCTTTTAATGACCAAACTTCACATACATGATAAAGATAGGCTTATAGAGTATTTTTAATGATCAAACTTCACATACATGATAAAGATAGGCTTATAGAGTATTTTGTATATGGACCGTGGCTTCTACCGAGTTGAAAATTTTGCGTGGTCTTTTTTAAGGGAAGGCTGCATCAATTATGCTTGATTACTTTCTTTACAGGTATGTAGAAAAGTTAGCTCTCTAAAAAAAAGAGAGATAAAGGCACTTAGTAAGAAGAAACATCAAAACAATAGAACAAAATTAAATGGTAAATGAATAAATGGAATTGGTTACAAAAGTCAACAAATCATTTCATTTGTATCATTGCCTTTTTGATAGGCTTTTCTTATGGCATCATCACCTAATAGTGAATGTTTAATCTGATATAGTTTTAAAGCCATCATTTTTAAGCCCTAAAATTCTTTAAATTTTAACAAGCTTTTAAATGTTAAATAATTAGGCATACTAAATTTGAACAGAAATATAGCCTTATAAGTGCCTTAATGTCGATTTAGTTCATATTAATTGATATATTTTCATGGAATATATTTTCTTACTAACAAAGACCAGAGAAAATGGTGCATTTGATAACTTCTATTCCACATTACAAAATATATGAAAAGCTAAAGCTTTGAGAACCAACCGAGCATTACCTACATAATGGAATTTTCTCTTATATATGGGAAAAGGAACTGACATTAATACAAGGAAGAAGATTATGTATTTTTGCCTGAATTATCAGGATAATTAAGTCAATCCTTTACTTGTCTTTGGTATAGAAGATAATGCAAAAAGTGACCAAACTACTTTAATAATTCCAAAACTCTGATGATTGTGTAAGAGTTAGAAAAGACTCAGTTGCCCATTCAACCATAGCAGAAGCATCATTCATTGAATTATGGTGTTGGCCCATGAGATCTGCCATGTATATTGAGGACATGTCTTAGATATAATGCAATTATAAGGGTCAACTAAAATTTTCCTACTAACTTTAGAGAAATACATTATCAAGTTACTTTTTCTTGATCAAATTAGTAGAAACCAGACTTGTTCCCAGAAGTGAATGGGAAATAATAAATACATCCACTGGCACCTTCATTCCCTTGAACCCTTCACAAGGCTCTTTTATGAAGCTAGCTGAGCAGAACAACACAAAGCCAACAAAGAAATAAGGGAAAAAACAGTGTTCATTTAAGCAAAGGCCTGGGACTCCTGCATTCGATATCCTGGACTCCTATCAACATAGAAACTATGAGCTTGGCGTTGTGTCCTTAAAACGTTTCTACACTTAACGATATTAGAGAAGGAGCCTGGGGGGTTGAGACAGTCTGTAAGTATTCAGGAGCACTGGTCCTTCTGGTGCTTCTAAAGAGTTTTCTGCCCAACTAGACATGACCTCCTGCAGGGATGCCCAGAGATGTTGCACAGTCCAGAACTGCAAGGATTTTTGACTCCAGTACAGCAGTGATAAATATCTAAATTATTGAAATGTCTCTCTAAAACAAAGAAGGTCTTCAGTAGGGCAGAGAAGACTAAAATAACCAGCTATTAATTATATTGATATAGAAAAGCCTTTATTTGAAGTCTTGTTTTATTACTCAATGCTCACCCTAATCAGAACATGGATATTTTATACCCTCAATGGTTACAGAAACAAAGATGTAGGCTCTAGGTAGACTTTAGAATGTTTCATGCTGCTGATGTACCCAGATCATTTCTTTGATGTGATACTATAGTCTGCCAGTTATATAAGTTTAGGGGTAGTAAATGGAGAAACAAGTGTGTATTTAGTGAGATGGACAAACAGAACAGGTAATGTCATTCTAAAAACTTGAAATGTTTTTTAAATAATAGATTCAACACATTAAAATATTTTTATTTTTATAAAATTGATTTATAGCTTAAATTACTAGCATAAGTTTGTTATATTTTTAAAAACAGAATTCTAGGAATATCCCCTTAAATGTCATTCAATCATTCTTTTACTATAACAGTAATAAAAACCAACTGCTTTTTTAATAGGTGCATCTACGCATGTTGCTAGAAATTTCCAATTATGATTTTCCCAGTAGCAAACAAAAACAAAATTAATGGCAGCTGCATCCCCCAAAGCCTAAACTGTATTACTAATGAACTCTCAAAGAAAACTCTCAATGCAAAAAATAATCAGGTGAAAATTACTGTAATAATCCAAATGTAGAAATAAAGGAAAGAATTACTGAAATGCAGAGGACCGCTTTCCCTCCATGATCCCATTAACTGTTAAAATAGCCTGTGCACTAAAATCCTTGAACTGCACAAAATCCATGTATACCTTAAAACTGTATTCCTTAATTAAAGTTGGCTGATAATGGACCAAAATTAGTCTATATTTCATAACCACACCATGCTCTGGCTCAGATTTAGCAAGTTAGTTTGTTTTAATGAAAGTGCTTGGTTGCATTAAAGTGGGAAATTGTGATCACATATGTGGTGATCTTAATATAGAGTAAATCACAGGCACGCATGGTTTGCATTACTGAAAAAAGGTCTGTGATACTTTGTCTTCACTGAAGAAGCTTGACAGCTCTTCCAGATACTAAAATTTTAATCCTTGAGGCCATGCCAGTAGGCAAATTTACCTAGATGGGCTGGGATAGGAAATAGTGATTTAGTAGGAGCTAGTCTTAATTACTATTGACAAAATGCCTTAACTTGAATTTGTAAGAAGCTAGAAGACTTGAATATAATACAGAAAGCAAAATGGCTTTATTCTAGTTACTGTTAATTCCTAAAACAGTGCATAAAGTCCAAGAGCGAAAATTCTGGAGTCTGAGAGACACGGGTTCAGCTACAAACTCTTCATCTTCTGGACAACTTACATTAACATCTAATGACCTCCATTTCCTTATCTGTGAAATGGGGATTATAAATAAGCACCTGATAGAGTTTGTGCATCTTCTATTTCTTTCATGCTTTAAGTGCTGAGAGAAATAAAAATTGAATAAGCAGCCTATGATCTAATAAGGCAATGTGCTATCTTGAAATAATATATGGCAAGAGTCACAGTACTAAGTGATGATTGATAATTAATATTTACTAAAGACTTAAATTTTGTGCCAGACACTATGTTAAGTGCATTACCTACTTTTTTTTTCATTTAATTTTTAGAACAATTGTATGACTTAGGCAACATCCTCCTCCTCCTCAGCCCCATTTTGCAGATGAAATATTGAGGCTTAAAGACAACTCCTTGCCCAAGTACAAGTCTCACGGTAATTTGGTCTGCTAACTCCTAATTCAATGTTTTCTTCATTACTAGTGTTTTGACTGGTTGGAATCAGTGGGGAAAAGGAGGGAGATAGTAGCATCCCTGGCTCAGGTTAAAGGGATGATGGTTCATTAAGATTAAAAGCAGCTCTGGACCTGTACCGTCCAGTATGGTAGCCACCAGCAGCATGTGGCTATTAAGAACTTCAAATGTGGCTAGTATCACATGTTGAAGTAATAATATTTTGGGTACATTGGGTTAAATAAAATATATTATTAAGAGTAATTTCACCTTTTACCTTTTTCTTTTTACCTAGGTAGTGGAAACTTTAAAATTGCAGGTGTGGCTCCTATTACATTTTTATTAGACAGCACAGCTCTAGAACCAGAACATCTGGGTTTGTTCTGGCTTGACCACCTACTAGCTATGTGAATGGCGAATTCCTTACTCTCTCTGTGCCTTTCATCTATGAAATGTGGATAATAGTGGCACCCACCTCATAGGGCCATTGTGAAAAATAAACAATTCGATAGACATAAGAGGCTCAGGATGCCACCTACACATAATAAGCTCTCCATAAGTGCATAAAAAGGGAAAATCAGCAAGACTTTGTGGTCTGCTTGATTACAGAAGCCAAGAAAGAAGAGGCGTCCAGGGTAAGTTCAATGTATGAGATTGCACAACTAATACAATTATTCATAATTCCATAAGAAATGTGAAAAAAGACAGGACTGGTGGTAATTTGCTGCAGCACTCTTTGTAACAGCAAGAGATGATAAACAATCTAAACCTGCATCAGAAGGAGGCTGTTCACATTCATCTAACAGACACTTAAGGCACCTTCTAAATGGAGGGAGGTTTTGTGGACCAACGTGGAACTGTGTTCCTGTGTACTTTTAAGTGGAAAAGCAAGGTGCAGAACAGTACCTATGGTATATTAGTATTTGTTAAAAAGAAAGTAAAGAATGAATTTATATATTTGCTTGAGTATACACGGAATATCTCTAGAAAGGACCTTCTTGCCACTGGGGAGGAAAACTGGATGGTTGGGACATGGGGATGGGAGAGACTGACTTTGCTGTACATCCTTCTGTTCCTTTTGAATTTGGAATCATTTGGATGTAATATATGCATATAAATGATCAAAATTTCAAATAAGTTAGTTTTTAACTGGGAGATGTGAAGGGCAAGTTAGTTACTTGAAATAAGAGGACTTAGGTGATGGAGGTCCTGGCCTGGCTCCCAGTAGGAAATGTTGGGCTCAAGTTTTGGTTTTCAGGCCAAATATCCATTGAATTAATTACCTTTCTCTCCTCTAATTTTTAGAAAAGGCAAAGAAATATTATTAAATCACTGCTTTTATGCACCAGTTAATAAAATTCAGCTGCCACCCATTTGGTTTATGTGACCCTTTCTAAGGGAGACCAGCCCTCTCTTTCTTGTCTGCTATCATGTTTTCAGACTGGTGAAACACAGAAGAGAAAAAAGACACCATTCCTGTGCTTCGAAACCACTTTCTAGTTATGGAAGTAAATATGTAAGCTCATGATTAAATGATACGATGAAGCCTGTAATAGAGGGAAAAAGGCACCAGAGGCACCAGGCCCTGAAAATCAATGGAACAGAGATATTGGAAATGCGTATTTCAGACAGGGGAAGGCTCAGAGGGAAGGAGGAAAGTGTGC
Organism: Eumetopias jubatus; assembly: GCF_037043125.1. Taxonomy (NCBI): domain Eukaryota; kingdom Metazoa; phylum Chordata; class Mammalia; order Carnivora; family Otariidae; genus Eumetopias; species Eumetopias jubatus. The sequence continues at coordinate 70,965,681 of NW_028274812.1, forward strand.
AGGTGTGATCCAAAGAGCAGCCTGTCTTCCAGGGCCAGTGAGCACTGTATCTGAGTACGGGTGGGAATCGAGAGGCCAAAGTGAGATGTGAAGATATGCCAGGACCATTAACAGCTCTCTCACCAGTTGTGCCTATTTTCTGTGTCCCTCAAATGATGGGGGAAAATTTTCATATGTAAATGGAGTTGTTTAGCAAATGTAAGTTTGCAGAGAGTGGAGTTGACTCAGGAGACAGCCTGGACCCAGGGATGGCAGGATATCGGAAGGTGGGCCACATTTAGCACCTTGTCCCTATTCCAAGTTACTAAATAAACAAGAAAAAAAAAAACAAAAAACACTTTGTGATACTTAAGGTATTAATTAAAAAATTTTTTTCTTTGCCTCCATGTTTTGTCTCCAATCACTAATCCTACGTACTCTTGGCATCAATGTCCTTTCCTTGGGGAAGCCTCCTTCAACCCCCCTAGTTTGGCTGATCCCAACATCATCTGGTATATCTCCAGTCATAGCTGTCACCACACTTCATCATAATTACAGGGTCAGCTGTCTGTCCTCTGCCACACTGTGTACTTCATGTGATAGGGACTCTTGCTTGATACTGTTCGTGCCTAGCCCCTTGTGCCTACCTACCACAGTGCCTGGCACATACTGGGTGCTCTGTAATTTGTTGAATGGATGAGTAAATGAATCATGACTTCAGATAGGTAGGATCTTTGTGTTTTAGCAGGAGAACTCAGAACATTTTCATTTGTTCCAAGATTAATAACTACCCCCCCATACAGTGTGATATATTAAAAAAAGAAAAATACAATTAGGAAATAAAATGTTTGATTATTTTAAAATTATTATAGGTACCACTCAGTAATTCTAATATCTTGATAAGCTGAAGCGCTTAACAGCTGTGTTTTAAACAGACATTTGTAAATAGTAAAATCAATTCCCTGGCTGTTTATTTTGAAACAAACACCAAATTGCTTATCTTAGAATTGAAGAGCCCTTAAAATTTGGCCCCCCTTTCTCAGTCATCCTTATTTCCGGTGCCGTCTACATGGAAGCCTAGATGATACACCATCGAGGCCTGCTTCCTGTCTCCCAGCATGCTTGTGTCACCGCACCACTCATGGGTGACACGTCAGGAAACGCTCTCCATCATCACTGCTTCCCAATGTTCAGGATCTTGGCCTCCCCAAGAGCCTCAGTGCAAGTTTGCCCTTCGTGACATTTTTCTTGTTTGGTGTAGACATTTTCGAAGTTCACCTCAGCTGTGTATTGGTCTGAATGTCTCCTCTGGGGGAAGAAACCTGCCTGATAGAGACAGGCCAGCATCCAGATCTTCCCCTGTGGTCATCTGTTCCTCTGGTTCTCAGAAGTCTCTTCCTCCCCCTTCACACTCAGCACACAGGCCACACAACACAGTCCCTGATTACACACCTCCTCATTCTTTGGTTGTGCCGTACATTCAGTCTTACCTGTGTGACAAGGTGATAAAGTCTTCAAGAGCAGAAGTTGTGGGACATGTTGCTCCCCCCGGTCCCCACCAGCGTTAGGACTCTGTGTATCTGTGACGGTAGAAGCCAGGTGGTAGACACTTCCTAAGGCAACTATGAGGTACGCCCAAGATACACTTCCTTCCGCTCGACTGTCAGACCCTGAAGGTCTGCGCAGGATCACACAGTGCCTTAAATCCAGACAGCTTAAATAATGAAAGAAGTGTGTTTCTAGTGGGCGCCTCCACATCGCCAACTTTGGGTGGTTTTCTCGGACTGACTGACTCATTTTGTTGATGGAGTGTGACAAGGATTTTATCTAGGCCCAGAGATAGGAATGAAATAACATGATGGTACACATTTAGGATGTTTACAGTCAGTTTTTTTTTTAATTATTATTATTCTCCCAGTCTTCTAACCATTGAGCTTTTTTGTTTTCCCTCCTGTTAGGATTCCCTGCTGCGGGTCTCTTTCTCAGTCCTTTTGAGTTTGGCCTAATCCAAGACAGAGGTTATGAAGTCTATCCTAGATGGCCTTGCCGATACCACCTTCCGCACCATCACAACAGACCTCCTCTACGTGGGCTCCAATGACATTCAGTACGAAGATATCAAAAGTGACATGGCATCCAAATTAGGGTACTTTCCACAGAAATTTCCTTTAACTTCCTTTCGGGGAAGTCCCTTCCAAGAAAAGATGACTGCAGGAGACAATGCCCAGTTAGTCCCGGCAGACCAGGTGAACATTACCGAGTTTTACAACAAGTCCCTTTCATCCTACAAGGAGAATGAGGAGAACATCCAGTGTGGGGAGAATTTCATGGACATGGAGTGCTTCATGATTCTGAACCCCAGCCAGCAGCTGGCCATCGCTGTCTTGTCCCTCACGCTGGGCACCTTCACAGTCCTGGAGAACCTGCTGGTGCTGTGTGTCATCCTCCACTCCCGCAGCCTCCGCTGCCGGCCCTCTTACCACTTCATCGGCAGCCTGGCGGTGGCCGACCTCCTGGGGAGCGTCATTTTTGTCTACAGCTTTGTTGACTTCCATGTGTTCCACCGCAAAGATAGCCCCAATGTGTTTCTCTTCAAACTGGGTGGGGTCACTGCCTCCTTCACAGCCTCCGTAGGCAGCCTGTTCCTCACAGCCATTGACAGGTACATATCTATTCACAGGCCCCTGGCTTATAAGAGGATCGTCACCAGGCCCAAGGCCGTGGTGGCATTTTGCCTGATGTGGACCATAGCGATCGTGATTGCCGTGCTGCCTCTCCTGGGCTGGAACTGCAAGAAACTGCAGTCCGTTTGCTCAGACATTTTCCCACTCATTGACGAAACCTACCTGATGTTCTGGATTGGGGTCACCAGCGTGCTGCTGCTGTTTATCGTGTATGCATACATGTATATTCTCTGGAAGGCTCACAGCCACGCGGTCCGCATGATTCAGCGCGGCACCCAGAAGAGCATCATCATCCACACGTCAGAGGACGGCAAGGTGCAGGTGACGCGGCCTGACCAAGCCCGCATGGACATTCGGCTGGCCAAGACCCTGGTTCTGATCCTTGTGGTTTTAATCATCTGCTGGGGCCCTCTGCTTGCAATTATGGTGTATGATGTCTTTGGGAAGATGAACAAGCTGATTAAGACGGTATTCGCATTCTGCAGTATGCTCTGCCTGTTGAATTCCACCGTGAACCCCATCATCTACGCTCTGAGGAGCAAGGACCTGAGACATGCTTTCCGGAGTATGTTTCCCTCGTGTGAAGGCACCGCACAGCCTCTTGATAACAGCATGGGGGACTCAGACTGCCTGCACAAACATGCCAACGACACAGCCAGCGCTCACAGGGCTGCAGAGAGCTGCATCAAGAGCACAGTCAAGATTGCCAAGGTGACCATGTCTGTGTCCACAGACACGTCCGCTGAGGCTCTGTGAGCCTGACGCCTTCCTGGCGGCACAGGAAAAGAAATTCATTTTTTTTTTTTTAAAGCTTAAAATCTAGAAGAGTCTGTCGTCTCATCGGTTATATTTTTTTAAGTTGACCACGCTCAGTGAAAGGTGATTGTTACCAGGATCGGTTATCAGTTCTCTAGCATTTCGATAGTGTACTGAAACTCAGTTCTTCGGGGGTTTACAGTGAAGAAAGCCTGCTGCTGATGTGGGGACCGAAGCTGCTTCAAAGTCTCAGTGAAATAGGAGAGACACCTGCGGCTACACAGTCGGAACTCTAAGGACCCGTAGGAAAACACCATCAAATGAGTAATGCCTTTGTAACCACAACTCTCGTTATAATGTGAAATGTATTTGTCCATAAGTATCAGAGATGTCCATTCTTACAAGTTACAGTACTAAAGTAGAACTCTTTTGTAAAATGTATCATGTCATGTGAGATGCATATCAGTGTTTACTGTGTGTTATTTATATTTGTCTAGTTGAGCAAAACTGAAAGGTAGACTTTCATGAGAACAATGGGACACAAGCGGCGGATATACACCAGTGAGACCACTTTTTAAAAAATCATTGCCCGTGACTATAGGAACCTTAATATTTTTTCCAATCTATTTAAATTTGACACTCGGATAACCATAAAGGTTTATTTTTCTGTTGACACAACAAGAAGAATTTGAAGACTGTCCAGAGTATTGAGCAGAATTCATTGACACTTAAAAATTTGTTAGCCCTGCATTTTCATACATGGACATTTATTGTCTTCTGGACTATGGCTGTTCTGTTGGGTGATGGATTACAATCAGAACGGAAGAGAGAAGGCATATTGACTTTTACGGCTGACATCTCTGACTTTCTTTAGTCTTTAGCTATTACTAGACCCCTTAAGACAGCATGTGTCAATCTTAATGTATATTGTTATCACTGTGCAATTACTGTTTACTTGAAGAGTACTGCATTCTTATATCCCAGGTTTCAGTAGATTTCATGCCTGGGTGGCCAAATGCGTCTTCATTTTTTCTTAATTGAAAAGAAGTAAAATTATACTGTGTGTGAGTATGAATATAAATGTGTGTGTGTGTATGTGTGTTTCTATCCTGTAACTGTTAACAGTCATGTCACAAAGTGAGAAAACTGTGACCAAGTGTAAATTGTACCACTCGCTGCACACTTGCACATGAATTCAGTTTCTAAAATTGAGTTCTTCCAGAAAGCTCATTGATAAAAATACTGACCATAAACATTCAGAAAATTCCTCCCCTCCCCCCCCTTGAGGGATTGGGTCAAGTACTACGAAACTCATCTTTAGATATTTCATAAGACCCGTGTCTAGCAAGGAATGATCAACAACAAACATGCAAGTGAAGGTATTTACCATGTCAGTGTTGGGAAATGAGTGTCTTGGTTTCTGAGCACCTAAGGTCGACCAAGTCCATGGGGAGGTAAATCATCAAAAGAGAAGTGGTTCTAAAAAGCCCCATGGTAACATTTGTCGGCTGAGCGTGTAGCAGTGTGATCCTGTTTAAGCAGCACTGGACCCCGCTTGCTGAAGGAGGACTTACCCAGTCTGGTGCATGTGGCTAAGGAGGCCAGGCAGACAGTGGGTGAGACAGAAAAAGGCAGTGAGGAGCCGACACACTTATGATTGAGGCTTGGATGACATACGGCTGCTTCTATGCTTCACCCAGATGCCCTCAGTGACAACCCCAGGACCGGGCTTTGATTGGGTAGGTTTGGGCTAAGGAATAGGCCTCTCCTCTGCTCCTGGTTAGCGAGATCTGCTGAAGTATAAAGATGAGCATGGCTCGCTTTCTTCTTATGCCCCAGCCTCATACTCCTTCATGGCGCCATGGGTGCTCAGAATTAGGCCTTTTCCCAGTAAGCATTAATACTGCTTCAGAAGCCACTTGACCCTGACAAATTTTACCTACAAATAGTTTTCTTATACAGATAGAGCATGGCTCCTACAGGACCCAGAGGCCTGCATAGCGTGAGTTAAAGTGGAGAGCTAGCATTTATCTGGTGATTTCTAGCTCTCTAGATAGATGAGCAGCCTACTGGGCCGGTGTCCTTTTGTGCAGTGTATGGTCTGCCGCCGAATGTGGCCCGTGGGCCAACCTGGGATGGATTTAACTCCGTACATACAGCTCAAATCTGCCTGCTGGTTGCCTCACTTTATCTCTCTGGGATATGCAGGGGAGGGCTCAGGGTGCTGGAGGATGAATAAGATCTCTTTAGGAGAAAAAGAAAAGATCATTTACAAAAACTCACCAAGGTCTGGTTCCACTAAAGAATTGCCATTCTTTTGTCCCACATCATCCCGAATGCTCATCCACATGTCTCAGAGCTCACCAGGCACAACCAGTTCTCTTCTCACAGCTCTGAAGACCTGGTGAAGATGGACTTCTTGTTATTTGTAGAAAAAGTCCAGGATTCATTTTTGAAACTGTATCTGTGTGTATGCAATGTAGATTTTATAGTGTGTTGTGCTTTCAAGATCTAAATCATATATAATAAATTAAGGGACAATGGGGCTGACAGCACTAAACTTGGTGCTTATTGATATTCTAAGAAATATCTGTGAAATACCATCACATGTGTGTTACACTACCTTCATTTTAAAACACCTCAATTAGCTTGATTCACTTTGACGCTTTTAATATCATTTCCTAACCCAAGAGACTCAAATGTTCTCCCTAATGAGTATACTTACTAGAATTACCATTCATTAGTATCATTCATTACCTCGTCCCTTAATTAGTCCCATTAACTTAAATATACTTTAAATTTCAATAAGTTTTACAAGGTCTGACTTCAGACTTACCTACGTTCCTCTGAGGGTAACATATTTGTCCTGACCGTGCATTTCACTAGTATGTATGTCTTCAGAAAGGGCCAAATTCCTAACTTGTTCAATTTCTTCAGAGTAGTGATGCATCTTTCAGTGCTACACCAATAGTTTCATTTAGACAAGGAGGGCTGTTTCCAAGAACCTCGAATTTTCCATTACATGTGAGATTTATGGAAAAGAAACATGGATCTGGGAGAAGCTGCAGACATATGCCTACACTTCAGATGATTCCCAAGGCTCCCCACCAGGTCGAGTCAAGTCTATCTGGCATTAAGTGTCAAGGAATTTTGGCTGCCTAAACCCACGTTGCAGGAACTAGGCCCAACCACCAGAGGAGAATTAGGCCCTGGATGAGGAGCACTCTAATTACTGTCCTGTTCATTCATTTCTGCCATTCCACATCTGTAAAAGAGACCACCAATATCATGCGCAAAATTAGATTTCTCACAATCTAACTGTATATTTGTATGATATTTTAAAATATCCTAAATGCTGGGCAATGGCTATTAACAATTGTCTTGCATTGGCCTTCTGATGAAATGTTAACAATGCCTATTGTAATATAGACAAAACATTTTATCTACTGATTTGGGCTGAATGTATGTAAATAGGTTTTAAAAAAAGTCAGATGTTTAAGCAGTGGCCTACAAATCAGTAATTTTCAGATAGAAGAGTTTCTTTACATTGCTGTGGCATCCTAAAACCTATCTTCCCATAAACTTAGTGTACTAGGCTTGCTGGGGATCAGAGTCCCCAAGAAAGGAAACGTGTTCTTGTGATAGTATGAATCAAGATACCAGATTATCTGGATTCTTATTTCCAATGTTTCAGCTGGGAAACATAACTCTTTATTGTCTGTAAATCTAACATCATTCCTTTTCCTCTTAGAAGAATACCGTATCGTTAGATGTTGAACTGGTAACACCCTTGCAACCGCTGCAATATCTTCGTTAGTAATCTGTAGAATACTTTGTACACAGGTACTAGTAAGATTGTTATTCAATGTAGCTTCAGTCATTAAATTACTAGAGCAAAGTAGTACTTTCATAATATTTACAATGTATTGAGCCCACACTATATTTTATTTCAATGATATAATTAAATTGTTATTTATTCAAAGAGAAAACATCCCATCATGTCTATTGTCCAACATTACCTGAAATCAAATAAAAATTCTAGATTCTCATGAAGAACATAAAATGCCTTTGAATTCTGCCTTATTTCACAGCTTAACATTAAAACACTCAGAATTAAAGTTCTAAAAGATTGTTGAACGACCGATTTGTTCCCAAAAATCACTTAAGACTTTATTTGAGAAATGAGGACAGATTGAATTAATGTAGTCATTTTTAACATAGGAAAAACATGCATAAAGCCATCATTTATATAATAAAGAACAAAAGCCTGCCATGCCTTTTTAAAGCATTATTTCATTAAAGGGTTTAGTGATTTTGCAGTAAATTAAAACAAATGTACTGTTCACAATGTGTAATGAAACTGGAACTTAGCAGATTTAGCAAAATATATAAATCTGAGGAATTTATAAACACATTTTCTGAATCATGTGAGAGAGAGAATTACTTTTCAATATAACTTATAAAAACACATAATTTTTAATTGAACAAGAAGAAAAAATAGTTTGGAAATCTTACAATGAAGTAAAAAAAGCATTATAATGAAGTTTACACATTATTATTATCTGAAGGTATGTTGGCAGTTAATTTTGAAAGAAAGTTTTAAATTTTTTCAAATGATAAATTGGCAAATATTTGAAAATAGATTATTATTTTAATGACAAAATAAAATTTATCATTCTGTCTGTTTTATAAAAACTGTGGTTAACTGCATAAGCTGAATGTTTCTAACAAAAAAGCAAATGACATGTGTTCTTAGTTCTTAAATATTACACTGGGACTTGATGGGAATAAGATACTTATTTCAGTATCTTCATGTAACAAAACTCAAAACCAATCCCCCATCAATAGTATGTGTTGCCATTGATAGTGAAATATACATTTAGAATGATGTAGAAACAGAAAACTATATGAGGTATGCAAGAAGCTCCACAGTGCCCCCTTGGATGGTTCCAGATGGAAAAATTCCACCCTTACCTCTAGAATATTCTATAAAGTTTCTCCTGGATTGAAGGTGATACATGTGAAGTTTTTGGCCCCACACTGGAACAGAGAAAGTGAATAATACACATAATCTTTGTTCTTCAACTCCCTGTCCCTGAATGCTGGTGAGGAAAATTTGGAGTGTCTATATCTGATTAGTTTAGGAGGTGATGAAATAAGAAGAATGGATAAGTCTCTGAACATCTAGAAGTACAGGTCATTGGGCTACTGTTCTTCAGAAGTTTCTGGTAATATTAAGGAAAGAATATATAGGATTATGAGACATGTTTCCCTGTGACATATCCAAAGGAAAAGAGAATGACAGAAAGGAATGAAATGGGGTGAAGTATTAATTAAAATAATATAGCTGTAGACTTGGATTAACAGAAAAAGGAGATTCTGGGACTCCCCAGTGTTGACTGCAGCAGCTTGTTCATTGCTTTGAACATGGGTGTTCAAATATTTGTAGAGCAAATGAATAACTTTTCTCTTACCACTAAGAAACAGATGACTTATGTAGCACTTCAGTTGTTAAGAATAATAATATTAGAGGGGTGCCTGGGTGGCGCAGTCAGTTAAGTGTCCAACTCTTGGTTTCTGCTCAGGTCATGATCTCAGGGTTGTGGGATGGAGCCCCATGACAGGCTCTGCACTGGGCATAGAGCCTGCTTGGGGTTCTCTCTGTCTCTCTCTATCCCACTGCCCCTCCCCCCACTCTCTCTCTCTCAAAAAAAAAAAAAAAACCCACCATAATAATAATATTAGAATTCTCAACATCCTTAGGTAAACCTGATCCATTTGAAAATGTTCAGATGTATACATCTTTATCTGGTATACAACATTTTGATCAACATCAGAATCTTAGCAAATCTCAAAGATACCCAGTTTTGACTGATGAGGCAGCTATTGTGCTAGAAAGAACACTGGAGAAGAAATTATTAGACCCACAATGTAGTTCTGGATCAGTTGCTATCTAGTTGTTTGGCCTTGGACAAGCTACCACTTATGATCTGGTTTTCTCATCAGTAAAAATGCCTGCTCTGAAAATATCAGTATCATCGGATGATATCAGATGTCTTGAAAAAGGGCTTTGAAAACCGTGAAGGGCTATACTAATGTAAGGTATTAGCATTGGTCCATGTTCAGATTATTCATTTTATCTTAGTTATTCAGTTAATGTCTACACTAGTCCTTTAGCTAATAATCAGGAATAAAGAAGCTACATTGTGCTAGCGCTTTACATTGCCACTTTATATATGTATACATATATAATACATATATACACACACATATATATTATTTATATATACACATATATTATTATATATATACATCATATATATATTAATCATCAAGCAACTTTATTATATATATATTATTAGCCTTATAATATAGGTGAGACAAAAGCTGAGTGAAGTAAATACCACATGGCCAGGGTTAGAACTTAGGTCTTCTTGATTCCAAAGCCCATAGTATTTTTCTTAAACCACAGTGACTCCAGTCATTCATTCATTATTCATTTAAAGCCATATAGTCCACAAATATTTATTGCAAACTTCCCATGTCCTAGGAAATGCAAAGTTGAAGAACATCACCATTATGTACCAGAATGACTAGTAAAAATAATGCCCAAAGTTCTATTGTTTTGCAGGACATTTTCACACATGCAGGACCTGGAAGTCAAGTATCTTGCTCAAGCTCACATCAGTAGTTAGTAGTAAGTTGAATCTCTGGAGCTCAAACTCAGGTCCTTTGGTTCTAAATTCTGGATCTTTCCATCTCACCACATTGCAAGGGAGCATGGGATGTGATGAGGGGTGTGGCTCTAACCAGTACGTGCATTTTCCTTCCTTCATTCTCCAGATGGTAGCAATTTGAGAACTTGATCAAATCTATTCTGGATGTCAAAATAAATTAAATTTGCGTTCTTTATTACTTGCCTAGTAAGATTCATCACTCACTTTGGGTAGCTGAAACAGTGGCTGAGGAGAAATTTGATTTATTTTATCCCCAGATCTGGGTGCTACAAATATATTCCTTATCCCACTGACAATAGTGATTTTCCTAGCTCTTTGGTCACTTCCTAGAGCAAGGTTTTCATTTTAATTAAAAAAAAAAAAAAAACCTTGCTTTATTTTTAACTTGTACATAGAACAAGTCATCTAGGAACGAATGCTCTAGCAGTCAATGAAATGTGACTTGTTAAAAATTTAAAATACAAGTCAGCAAGTATTTACTGAGAACCTACATTTTACTTGGCACCGACAGTAATGGTTAGCATTTATCCCATTTATTATGAGATGCAGCATCTCATTTAAACCTCTTAACCAGCCTGTGAAGTATTATGATTCCCATTTGACAGATAGTAACCTGCACAAGGTCACCCAACCATTAAATGGTAGAGTTCGGATTTGCTCTTAGTTATACTACATTACTGAATTGATAGTTACAAGGCAATTTCCATTTAGCAAACTGTACTGTGCGTTTGTTCTGTTCAATTCAAGCAAAAATGCTATGGTTAAAATGCCGTGTCTTCATGATAAGTCATCAAATTACTTAACATCTAATGAAAAAAGGTGAACACTTAAACAGGTAATCTCGATGCAATGCAATGCAATCAATGCTAAAATAGAGGACACTGTGGGAAACCAGAAAGGGCACAAGGAACTGACTTAGGAATATGGAATATTGAAGCTGACAACTGAAGACCAAGTGGGAGCTATCCAGGAAAAGAGGAAAGGGAAGACAAAGAATGTTATAGAGAAGATGGAGATAAAGAATGTTATAGGGAGAGAAATAATGGCGGGGTGGGGGAGGCAGGTGAGAGATTTAAGAGAGCATGATATGTCCAGAGAAGGACACACAATCTCATGTGGCCAGGACTTGGTACCCATAGGAGAGAAATGAGGATGTGGACCAGGGGCCAGACCACCAAGGGCCATAAATACCGAAAGATTTATTTTTCTTGATGCACTTCACTGTGATTTACAGGGGCCTGAGCAGATTTATAATATTAGGCAAAAAAGATCAACGTTTAGGAAACCTTTTCCCTAATTCTGCTTACTCAAAGAGATTTTGACAAAGCATTTGTATACATATGTAGGAGTATCACTTCCTGCTTGGCCCGGTAAAGCACCCAGGGGTGGGGGTGGGGGTTCCATATCCTGTTTCCTCATTAGCTGGCCACATATTTTCCTTCCTGATGACATTACTGTCACTGCTAGAAAGAGCATTATTCACTAGCAACTGAGGGACATCAATTAGCTCCTGAAACAGAGCAGTCATCAGTCACAAAGAGTTCCTGGTCATTATTCACCTGGGCGGGGGCAAACCCTCTGATCTCAGGATGACAGAGATGGTATTGAACACCAGCCCTTGAGGCCTCCAACCCTCTGCCCTCCTGCCCCCTTTGTAAATAAGATTATTGCTGCTGCTTCTGCCTGGTTTGCCCAAAGAGATACAGAAACCCTTCAGAACAAATAGATAAGGACTAAGAGGGAGAATCTTTTAAAACCATCCAAAGCAACCCAACCCTACACTTGACCCAAGTGTAATTATCTCATTCATTCTGAATAACACGGACTGCTTTTCTATTAAGAATTTGAGTTTAGAAAGGGAAGGAAAAAAACTAAAAACAGTTTTTGAGTTATGCTGTGGGGAGGGGAGTAAAGCTTTAAAATATTCAGGCATTAATGCTTTCCCAAATTAATTGCTTATTTCACAGTTTTTGTAAAGATCCTAACATACATATATTCACAAAATCTATACGAAGAAATTTTGTGTCTTTTTTAAGGTGGGGGGGCTTGACATACTTTTTTCTTTACAACAATTTTTCTGATTTGTTCCTCATTCAAAACTTTGATTATTCTAGAAAGGAACGGAGACCCTTTAGCCATTCAATTCAGCCTCTGATTGCTTCTCTTGTTAAATCCCAATCTTTCTAACCTGGGTGGCTATGAACAATTTGTCTTACTTGGTCATCTGATGCAAATATTTTCAAATATTAATCTCTTCCCACTGACAGAGGAATCAGAGAAAAGCCTTACAGAATGCCCTTTGTTTCCTAACAGAAGGAAAACCCCTATGAATTTTAGCACTATTCACTGAAATTCGATAAATCCTTTGAATGACCCAGAATATGTCACACCTACTGCAAAATGCCACTGTCTCCCAAAGACATCCTCCAGGAAGAGTTGAGCAAGATGGGACACATGCCTGCTACAGCAGATATGGATCAACGTAGATCTTGGTACAAGTTGCCCCTTCTAGCGGCCCCTCAAGAAGATCGGGGCACATTTGCCTCCCAAGAGCCCCAGTTCCAAGCCTGCTTGGTTGAGGTCCCTAGCTCTCACGGCCATTGTGATGCCCAACTGGAAGGAGAATAGCAGAATTCACATGTGGGAAGAGGACTGTTGGACAGTGTTTTCTTTAGCAACAATTCTGATAAGTCCCAAAGCATGAGAGCTCTTTATTCTAATCACATTATGTCCAAGCAAAGGGAAATAGGAAAAGAAATATTGATTCTGGGAAACTGATTATGAAATTAAATTCTTTAACAAGGTGGCCTCAGGAGATGCTTGCAGTAGAACAGAAAATTCTTGAGGCTTGTTGAGCGTGCTAACAGACTACCCTTGGTAGTTTGAAGCTAGAAACAAACAATGCTATGGTTAAAATGCAGTGCCTACCAATGGAATCAGCTTCTACGGCTCCCCTCTTCTAAAAGGCACACAGCTAGCCTTCTTAAGGGTGAAGAAGAACCAGGTCTGCTTCTAAAGGGGATTAGGCAGGTAACCAAGACATGATTTCTGGTGGAAGGGTAAGAATGAATACCAAAGCCAGAGAACAGTCATGAACCAAGGACCTTGGCAAGACTTAACGTCTCTCTTCTTGCTGCCTTCGTCTCGGACAGTAAATACTACAACCAGTCTAAAAAAGCAATTCCTGCCTTTGTGTCCAGGGCTAGAATATTCAGAGTATACCTAATGGATGTCAGGCAGTGGGCCAAGAGAAACGAAAACTGTAGGCAAAATCAGCTTTACTATACTTAAACACTTGCAAATTTTTTTGGCTTATTTTTCGTGGCACTATATGTTTGTGCTGGAACTCTGAAGCCATCTGCACAAATGACAGCAAAGACAGAGACAGAGAAGTCATCTGGAAAATGGGAACTAAAAACACTAGCTTTTGTCTAGGGATAGAAGAGCAGAGAGGAGGTATAAACCGCAGAAAAGAGTATGAAATTTATAAATGAAAATGAGCTTACTCCAACTTGTTGGGTCTAAACGAAAACTTGGTAGGCTACTGATTAAAGTGTTTGCAAAGATATTAGATTTAGAGACCTAAAATAAAAACAAATACACCCAAATATACATAAACACAATAACCAATAGATTTAACATTACATAAAGCAGAAACTTCTAAACCTGGCTGTGTGGAATTGGCCCATTTGCTTTTCTCCTATATACAAAGAAGAGTGTTCAAGAAGTGTAGGAACCTAATCAGGTGTAACCGATTAAAAACCTATGTCCAATTTCCAATAAGCACTTCTCAGCTTGAGAATGAGTCTGTTCATCTACCAGGTAGTCAATGAAAAGCATCTTGGCAGAATACACCAGCTACACAGATGTTTGAAGACAACTCGATATATTCAAATTCATATTCATAAAAAAGATGAATGGGAAGGGAATTATTTCCTCACAAAAATACTTTGCACCTGCGAAAAGAGCCCATAACAGGGCGTGCCTTGAGTTGTCAACTCCTCTGATGGATTTAAAATGCAACTACTGTTTAGAAATCTATTCATAAGAACTTTTCAGGTATAGCTCTATTGTTCAGAGGGAGATGTTCCTACAGTTTAACAGTTTTCCACCCATCGTACCTTCTAATTCCACACACGCGCTTCTTGCAGCCTTCTGTATTGGTAACCCGCCATTGTTTGCCATGGATAGATTGATGAGCTGAACATGCTCGGTTCTTCAGGGCAGAACACCCCTCCACAAATTTGTAATTGTGTTCGGGATATAGGCAAGCCCCAGCTCTTCACAGTAATAGTGAATGGAATAAAGTGAGTAATGAAATCCATAAATAATCCCCAGATGTCCAAATCCTCGATAGCCAAATATGAAACATTCTGAAAAGATGTTTCCATTGTCGCTAACAAGTGGGAGAGGAGGCCTATTAAAGTCTGACGCCTTCTCTCGCTGACCTCTGTCTGCTGATAGAAATAGCAGGCAGGCAAATGGTCAGAGAGCAGGCAGCACCCGGCTCGGGAGCAGAGACACTGGGCAGACGGCCTAATTAGCTCCTAAATAACAAGGGAAAGACCATAAACAAGGCAGAAGCAAGCCGGGGATTTTTTTGAGGGGATTTTGCTTCCATTTAGCAATAAATTTGTCCGTGTCCACTGGATGCCAAGAAGACTGAGCACCTTGGCCTAGCGTGGTACCCTGGACCCTCTCCTGCGGCTCTCCAGAATGGCCCTGGGCATCGGGCTGCCTCCTCCCACAGCGGCTCCCTAAAGCCGCAGAGACTCAGCGAAGCTCCGCTCTGCCGCGGAAGGGATGCGAGGCGGGTTTCGAGGCCTGACTTAACAGCGAATTCGCCCTGTACTTCCTCCCCCGCCCCATGTATGAGGCCCCAGCAGTTCTCTCCTGCCTCCTTTTAGGGCCGACGGGCTAGAATTGTGATTAAGTGGCATCGCTGGGGTAGCTACACCTTGAGCCTGTGAAGTGCTGTTTTCACGGAAGGTTTTATTTGGGGGAGAGTTTAGGAAATGAGCTGGCAGTGCAAGTAATGTCAGATGGGCCTGGGTCTTTCCATGAGCATCCAATAGGGCCCAATCCCTTTGTTCTGTTTCACCTCCCTTATCTCGCTCCAAGAGTGCTGACAGCAGGGAGTGTGGTGTTTGCAACCAACACTGAAAAGAAAAGTGGCAAACCTCTGCTATGTAGCGGCTTTGCTGGGAGAATTCTTTTTAAAATATGATTCTGTCTTTTCTGATCAAATTCAGTGCCACCTAGCTCTCCCCAGAGCTTCCTGGGTGACTCAGGAGCAGTTAATCTGTGCACAGAATTCATATATAAAGTCAAACTTTTTGCTATACATATTATTTTTTTCTCCATAGATCACATATATGCAAAAAACTGAAGGCACTGAGGAAAAAAGAAAAAGCAGATGATTCTCCATAGATTTAGAGGCACACTTGAAACTTCTCCATGTAACTGATACTATTATTTGTTCCAGTTTTAGATCTAATCTTGGGAATTCACTTTGGGAACATAAATCAAAAAATTTGTACATTTCACTTTCCAAAACAGGATTGTACCATGATTCCCAGCTCTCAAATATCACATTATGATGTTTTGGTATAATTGCTGATTGCTACATTCTTTTTAACTTTTTAGCCAGACTAAAGCACTATGCAAAGACCAAATTGTTTTACTCTGTTCCTTAACGATAGTTGTCATGAACCAACCAGAATTTGATTATTTGTTGATTTATATGTTATTCATTCAACAAACACATGTGCAAATCTATTGCCTTTGCTGGGAAAATAGCTCAAAGCCCTTAGGAGGTTATGTGCCTCTGTGATAATTAATAGTACATAAGCAATCCTCTGCAGTCATGGATCTATGATTCCTTGATTTAGAATATCTATTAAGTTTTTGTCAACATTCGCTTCTCCCTCCAAAAATGACTATTTTTTAACCAAGCCCCGTGAGATATGAAGTCACTTGGAAAGGTGTTAGGATAGCGAAGTATAAGTGACACAAGACTTCCTGCTAAGAAACAATATTGATTCTGTGCATTTCACAGTGTACGGGACTAGTTTGCAAGGCAGGGAACGGTGGAGGATGCTGACCCCATAGTTGGGGGCAATGAGCGGTTGCTAGGGGGAAGAGAAGCTGTGGTTTCTCAATTAGAAACGAGTTCGGATTAACAAGATCCTTTATTAGATTGCAAATGTCCTCATGTTGTACTGAACTTATCAGTCATTCATACCTTAGTGTAAGTGTTTTTAAATCATAGCTTCAATTGTATGTATTTTTTACATAAGCACTTTTTTCTATTATTTTATTTTATTATGTTATGTTAATCACCATACATTACATCATTAGTTTTTGATGTAGTGTTCCATGATTCATTGTTTGCGTATAACACCCAGTGCTCCATGCAGAACGTGCCCTCTTTAATAGCCCATCACCAGACTCACCCATTCCCCCACGCCTCCTCCCCTCTAGAACGCTCAGTTTGTTTCTGAGTCCGTAGTCTTTCATGGTTCATCTCCCCCTCCAATATCCCCCTCTTCATTTCTCCTTTCCTACTATCTTCTTCTTCTTCTTCTTCTTTTTTTAACATATAATGTATTATTTGTTTCAGAGGTACAGGTCTGTGATTCAACAGTCTTACACAATTCACAGCTCTCACCATAGCACAAAATAAATAAGCACTTTTACTTCACTTACTAGGTACTGGGGCACTATTATGGAAGGTTCCTAAATCAGTTTTAGATAACCTCAGAATAAGAGCATCTTTCTGTCATACTCAGGACAGTTCTTCAACAACTTAAAAAAATGTCACCTCATGCATGGAAAATAATATTTGTGTGTTAATTACACTGGAGTCAATTGCTACATCAGCTCATGGGTGGAAACCGCTGCTCTCAGACCCTACCCAGCCCCCTAAGGACTGAGGAAAGCAACAATCATTCAACACACCTGTAACCTGTTTCTGGCACGTTGGCTGGAAATGTCTGACTTAAAGAAGCTGAGATTTAACTTGGTAATTATATAGGATAGGGACTTTGGGAGCATGAAGTATTTGGAGGGAGTTGAAAGGCTTTGAACAACCAAAGGGTAACAAGAAGTCTTCGATTCTGCATCTGTATGAATATGAAACGAGAGTGTTTTTCTTTATCGTTGTTAGGATGTCACTAGTCAGATTTAAAAGCCATATGGTTCTGGGTCTTAGGGAGGAGAGCCTATAATCTATGATACTATATAAAGCCTAAATTTTAAATAATATATGTCTACCATGTAGATTCTGATCTATTGTAAACTTCCCTTTCAGATCAGACATCTGTTCTTCTGGTAATTCTCCTGGGAATGTCTTGATCTCATTTGTGAGAAGGCCAAGAGGCTGCTTGCATCACCTCAATCTAATGCCTTTTAAGCTTCAAAGTTCCATCAATGAAATAAGTGCTTATTCTGCCCTGGGAATTTTAGTTCCTGTATAAACATTGTAATAAGTCATTGTTTCTGAATAAAAACGGTTGAAAGATGATTTTGATAGGCTAAAATGTGAGAAGTTCTGTATTCTCTTAAAGTTAGTAATAATGCTGTTGTTCATGTATATGACATTTTCTTCTACTTGGAAAGTGTTTTCCAATAATTTATTAGTTTCACTCAATTGAATGCATTTGCCCTTTGATCTCCATGGTTCTTATTGAAGGCACGTTCTTCTTTTTCCCAGTAATAACTGGTGTTATGGCAAATCTTTCATTTCTGTTCTAATTTATATAATTATTTGACCCAAGAAGTCAGAAGTCACTTACAAACAAATTGCTTTTTAAAAACCCATCAGGCAATAGCCATTACCTGCCATTTGCAGATGTAGATACTGCCATTTATAAATGTAGATACTAGAATCACCTGAGAATTCCTTTGCTTTAGGGTCATGTACAAATACATAGTAGGTTTGGGAATTAATGTGTTCTAGTCACTGTAATATCTTCTTTAAATCATGCAGTGATGGTAAGGTGGAGAAAATAAGTGTAGACTAGTGAGGAGAAATATAGTCCAATGGAATTATTCCAAATTAAACCAATGCATGGAAAATTCCCTCAAACTCACCGCAAACATATCTGAACTTGCCGAACAACTGAGGTTAAGTGCAAAGTTTAGAATACAGAGGATCCTCTACCTGTGGGAGGTTTGACAGCAAAAAGCTGGTATGTCCTCTTGTCATAAATCCAGAGACTCAGAGACAGTTAAGTTTATGGCAGTTTAGCTGTTTAAGAGTAGAGGTTCTGGAATCAGAATGCCTGGGTTCACAACCCAGCTCTACCACTCTGTGGTACCTGGGGCAAGTCATTTAACCTCTCTCTACCTCCAGTTTTCTCCATTTGTACCATTTTGAGAGCTCATAAGAAACCATACATAAAGGGCAATGAGTTGACTATTTGAAGCTTGAAAATTAATCATTCTCATCTTTCCTTATTATCTTCAATATCTGTTCCCCCAAATAACCAGTTTCCCATACCAAAAAATCTGTTGAGATAGATACCTTCTACCTCAGTGAGTGCCATTGTATCATGGGGTGTTTCTTGGCTCTCCGGCAAACAACCCCTACCCTTGTTGCCCCCAACATGGTCTAACCTTGGTCAAATGCCAAGGGGGAACCTCAGACCTATGAAATCCTCCACTCCTCATGGGAAAGTGTCATCGGGAGCACTTTTATCATGGATTGGTTCTAAACTAAACTCCAGGCATGCTACTGAATTTACATTAGAATATTGGGGATCTCATATTGGTTTCCAACATTCTGGCTATACATACAAAAGATTTTCCAGCTGTCAATCACTTTCTTGTCCTTCATCTAAAGAAAAGGTCAATGTCTCCACTTGGGAATTTACTTTAGGACCACACTCAAATGCTGCCAAACAAGCAGCCCCACCCCTACCCCTTGATTTTAAAATGACCTAGAGCTTAATCTAATGCTTCACCTCTGCCCACCCATCAAAATGCCTGCAGTCCCAGTGTAGAACACTAAGAGAGCCCTTCTTATATTTGATATAAAGCATTTTCTTCCACTATAGAAAGATAGAAGTGTAAAAAAAGTACTACACCCTTATTGAAGGAATACGTCTTCCTTTCTCATTCTTTACCCTTCCCCAGGCCCAATGCTAAGTCACCAAATATTGCTTTCAGTGGCCCTATTATTAGGGAGAGGGATGTATTCTTGGCATCCAAATGTATTCTGCTTTGTCCTTTACAGATAGTGGTTATGTCTAGTTAAAATCAGCACTGTTAATGCTATTCTGCAGGCACAGCATGGATTGACCTGGTTACTCAATGACAATAGATAACAAGATGTCCAAGTGCTAAACAAAAACCTTACGAACAACCTTTAGGGATGATAATTACCTCGAGATTAGGTTCAGCCTCAAAGATGTTGTGTTTACAGGAAACTATTGCTTAAACTTTCAGTGAGGTTAGCAGCTTGACTTTCCTTTGAGGTGGGCAGTCCCAGAGATGGACCAAGAACACATCACCAGTCTGTCCATCAGCAAGTTGTGACATAGAATTGTCCATTTGATCTGCCTGACCTGTGGTAGCCCTGGGCAGGCTAACCATTTGGCATCCTCAAGCAGATGGGGGGCTTGATCTCAGGACCCTGAGCTGAAACCAAGAGTCCGATGCTTAACAGACTGAGCCACCCAGGTGCCCCTTGGTATCCCTTCTAATGAATCTTCATTAAATATTTCTTCAACATATATTCAAGATAAAAGTTGAGTGTTACTCAGAAGGAGGGACAAAAAGAAGGCCACAGATAGTACTGTATCAATTTGTATGCCCACCCAATCACAAAATTAAAGGCTCTGCAATTAACTGAATCTACTTTCCTTAGAAGGTATTTTATGTATTTTACTTTAAGTACTTTGAATACTTAAGCACTTTAAGTAGCAGGTAAGTGGCTGGACGGTGGGCACGATCCACAGAATGTATTCTTGGCAGAGTCAGCCCTTGTATACGGCTGGCCCTCACTCCTGGTCTTTGGGTAGGGACCTCTCTTTGCCCCTTTGGATGATCATGGAGCCCCCTGCTGGAGGCAAAAGGCGCATAGTCTATCCCCCTGAGGGTAGTGAAGAGGAGAAATCGAACAGACTATAATTAGCTTTTGAATTCTTCCTTAAGATTTTACCAAGATTCAATTAAAAAAACAAGGTCTTTTAAACCTAAATTAGTCCGCAGAAAAAAACATGAAAAGCTGAAGGCACCATAAAAGTACCTGGAGCCAAGTAATTTTCAATGGCTCCATTCCAGGAGCTGTTGGGGTGTTTTTAACTGCAGTAAAGAACTCCCTCCATTAAACTTGTAATAAAAGCCTCGTGCAAGGATTCTCAAACTTCAGATTGCATCACAATCACCTGGAGTATTTGTTAAAACACAGACTGCTGGGACCTACTCACAAAGTTTTCAATTCAGTAGGTCTGGAATAGAACCTGAAAAATGATATTTATAACAAGTTCCCAGGTGATGCTAATTGCGACAATCATTTTTTTCTGCCTCCTTTTAACATTTTAATATTTCTCTGCCTCTTTATAATATTTGTCTTCCCATTTAGAATGTAATTATCTTGAGGGAAGGAGTGAAGTCTGTCTTGTTCATACAATAACGCTAGATTCTTCCAGTGTCTCAAATTATTTGTAAACTGAATAAATGACATATTTATTACTTTATTTTTTGCTTCCATCTCTCTTTCAAAACCCTATCTTAATAAGAATGGGAGTTATATTTCTCTAAAATGAAGGGGGGGAATCGGAGGAGGAGATGAACCATGAGAGACTATGGACTCTGAGAAACGAACTGAGGGTTCTAGAGGGGAGGGGGTGGGGGGATGGGTTAGCCTGGTGATGGGTATTAAAGAGGGCACACACTGCATGGAGCACTGGGTGTTATGCACAAACAATGAATTATGGAACACTACATCAAAAACTAATGATGTAATGTATGGTAATTAACATAACATAATAAAAAACAAAAAGATTTAAACAAGTGTTTCTCAGAATGCAAGGTAAATATAGCACTGGTGACCATGACATGGTTTTAGATGATACATAGACACAGTATTATTTAAAATTAAATCAAATAATGAGAAATTTGGTCCCTTTTAATCTCCCTCTCAATTTCTGTAATGCTAATTTTAACTCTTTTCTAATGCCAAATAATCTCCCTTTTGATTAAAAAAATGGCTTATTTTTAATAATTATTTAATTTTGAATAGTAATAATATAGTTAAAATTTACATAGCACGTTATTATATGCCAGGCATTATTCCCAGTGCTTGACATTTATTAACACATTTAATCTTCACAACTGTGTCAGACAACCTGTAGAAATGCAATGCTGTTGTTTTATTTCATTGTAAATTTTTTTTAAAGATTTTATTTATTTGAGAGAGAGAATGAGAGAGAGAGAGAGCACATGAGGGGGGGAGGGTCGGAGGGAGAAGCAGACTCCCTGCTGAGCAGGGAGCCCGATGTGGGACTCGATTCTGTGACTCCAGGATCATGACCTGAGCCGAAGGCAGTCGCTTAACCAACTGAGCCACCCAGGCGCCCTCATTGTAAATTTTTATGCCGTCACGTTCTACATATAGCAAATGATATTTCTATTTAGTTTTTAATAAATTACTGAGGCTTAAAAAAATGGGGGTTATAATAACTAAGGCTAATGTCCATTAAAACAGCCCAGAAACTGTGCCAAGTGTTGACATACATAATCTCATTTAATTATCACAAAAATCTTTTGAAGAGGGGCGGAGCAAGATGGTGGAGGAGTAGGAGACCTGGATTTCGTCTGGGCTCAGGAATTCAGCTGAATAGGGATCAAACCATTCTGAACACCTACGAACTCAACAGGAGATCAAAGAAAAGAATAGCAACAACTCTCTGAACAGAAAAGCGACCACTTACTGGAAGGTAGGACGTGCGGAGAAGTGAATCCGAGGTGATATTCGGGAGGATAGACGGCGGGGGAGGGGGCCTCCGGCCGCTTCTGGCAAGTGCTAGAGCCGCGGAGCACAAAATCGGAACTTTTAGAAGTCGGTTCCGCTGAGGGACGTCGCTCCAGTGGCAAAGCGGGAGTGGAGCCCTCGCGGGACAGTGTGGTCTCAGGACCCTTGGGGTCACAGAAAGACCGGGGGTGCCTGAGTGCGGCAGAGCTCCCAGGTATTGGAGCGGGGAAGCCGGCTGCAGAGACGGAGCCGAGGCGCGGGCTCTCAGCTTGGGGTTGCCATAAACTGTGATCCGCGGTGCAGTCCGCCCACTGCTCCTCCAGCAGGGACCCAATAAGCGGCAGATCCAGGGAGACTCCCCTTCCTCCCCCAGGAGGAGCGGCGCGGGAGCACACCGCAGGGATCTGCTGGGTTTGGAGACTCCACACAGGATCAGGTGCCAGAGATAGAAACACTCGGTCACAGGCAGGGTGAGCACGGAGTGCGGCCGGAGACCGGGGAGACGGGAGTGATTGACTGCTTTTCTCTGGGGGCGCACTGAGGAGCGGGGCGTGAGTTCTCGGCTCCTCCAGGTTGGAGATTGGGAGGCCGCCATTTTCACTCTCCTCCTCCAAAGCTGTAAGGAAAGTTGCAGGGAACAAAAGCTCCCCAGAGCAAACCTGAGCAGATTACTTAGCTCGGACCGGCAAGGGCAGGGCAATTCCGCCTCCGGCAAAGACAACTGGGAACCACGGCAACAGGCGCCTCCCCCAGAAGATCAGCACGAACAGCCAGCAAGCCAAGACCAAGTTTACCGATCAAGGAGAATGGGAGAACTCCAGCGCTAGGGGAATACTGCACATAGAATTCATGGCTTTCTTACCATGATTCATTAGTCTTTCAAAGTTAATTTTTTAACTGTTTTTTTTTTAATATTTCTTTTTCCCTTTTTCAACTAACATCTTATCAATCCCTTTAAAAAAAAACATTTGTATTTTTCATAAAGATGAAAAATAAATGACTCTAAAAAGAGTCATATTCTATCCCTTCATAGTAGTTACCCTTATTTTTGGCATATATATATAAATTGTTCTCTCTTTAAAATTTTGAGATACAGTTTCTTCTAACATATCAAAATATACCCGAAATCTCTAGTGCATGGCTTTGTTCTAGTTTCCTGCCTGATCACATTCTCTCCCCATGTTTTTTTTTATTTCTTTCTTTCTTTTTTTTAATCCTCTTCTTTCTTTTTTCAAGCACCTTATCAATTCCTCTTTTAAATTTTTTTATAATTTTCATCTTTACAGTCATATTCCATCCCTTCATTATATCAACCCTTATTTTGTACATATATAAGTCTTTCTTTCTTTAAAATTTTAGGAGGCACTTTCTTCTAACAGACCAAAATACACCCAAAAATCTAGTGTGTGGCACTGATCTATGCACTAGCCTGATCATATTTGATCAAATTCTGTTTTTTTTGTTTTGTTCTGTTTTTGTTTGTTTTTATCTTTTTCTTTTTCTTTTTTTGTTCTCTTTCTTTTTTCTCTCTTTCCCTTTCTTTTCCCCTGGTTTCAGGTCTTTTCTGATTTGTTTAGAGTATATTTTCTGGGGACATTGTTAACCTGTTAGTATTTTCTTCTCTCATTCATCTATTCTCCTCTGGATAAAATGACAGGATGAAAAAAATCACCTCAGCAAAAAGAACAAGAGGTAGTACCGTCTGCCAGGGACCTACTCAACACGGACATTAGTACAATGTCAGACCTAGAGTTCAGAATCATGATTTTAAAGATGCTAGCTAGGCTTGAAAAAAGCATGGAAGTTATTAGAGAAACCCTTTCTGGAGAAATAAAAGAACTAAAATCTAACCAAGTCGAAATCAAAAAGGCTATTAATGAGGTACAATAAAAAATGGGGGCACTAACTGCTAGGATAAATGAGGCAGAAGAGAGAATCAGTGATATAGAAGACCAAATGATGGAAAATAAAGAAGCTGAGAAAAAGAGAGATAAACAACTACTGGATCACAAGGGCAGAATTCGAGAGAGAAACGATACGATAAGACGAAACAACATTAGAATAATTGGGATCCCAGAAGAAGAAGAAAGAGAGAGAAAGGTATATTGGAGCAAATTATAGCAGAGAACTTCCCTAATGTGGGGAAGGAAACAGGCATCAAAATCCAGGAGGCACAGAGAACCCCTCTAAAAATCAATAAAAATAGGTCAACACCCCGACATCTAATAGTAAAACTTACGAGTCTCAGAGACAAAGAGAAAATCTTGAAAGCAGCTCAGGAGAAGAGATATGTAACCTATAATGGTAGAAACATTAGATTGGCAACAGACCTATCCACAGGACCTGGCAGGCCAGAAAGGACTGGCATCATATCTTCAGAGCACTAAACGAGAAAAATATGCAGCCAAGAATACTATATCCAGCTAGGCTGTCATTGAAAATAGAAGGAGAGATAAAAAGCTTCCAGGACAAACAAAAACTAAAGGAATTTGCAAACACGAAACCAACCCTACAAAAAATATTGAAAGGGGTCCTCTAAGCAAAGAGAGAGCCTAAAAGCAGCATAGACCAGACAGGAACACAGACAATATACAGTCACAGTCACCTTACAGGCAATACAATGGGGCACTAAATTCATATCTTTCAATAGTACCCTGAATGTAAATGGGCTAAATGCCCCAATCAAAAGACACAGGCTATCAGATGGGATTAAAAAACAAGACCCAACGATATGCTGTCTGCAAGAGACTCATTTTAGACCCAAAGACATCCCCACATTGAAAGTGAGGGGGTGGAAGACCATTTACCATGCTAATGGACACCAAAAGAAAGCTGGAGTGGCAATCCTTATATCAGACAAATTAGATTTTAAAACAAAGACTGGAATAAGAGATGAGGAAGGACACTATATCCTACTTAAAGGGTCTACCCAACAAGAAGATCTAACAGTTGTAAATATCTAGGCCCCTAACATGGGAGCAGCCAATTATATAAGGCAATTAATAACAAAAGCATAGAAACACATTGACAACAATACAATAATAGTGGGGGACGTTAACACCCCCCTCACTGAAATGGACAGATCATCTAAGCAAAAGATCAACAAGGAAATAAGGACTTTAAATGACACACTGGACCAAATGGACTTCACAGATATATTCAAAACATTCCATCCCAAAGCAACGGAATACACATTCTTCTCTAGTGCCCATGGAACATTCTCCAGAATAGATCACACCCTAGGTCACAAATCAGGTCTCAACCGGTACCAAAAGATTGGGATCATTCCCTGATATTTTCAGACCACAATGCTTTGAAACTAGAACTCAATCACAAGAGGAAAGTCGGAAAGAACTCAAATACATGGGGGCTAAAGAGCATCCTACTAAAGAATGAATGGGTCAACCGGGAAATTAAAGAAGAATTAAAAAAACTTCATGGAAACCAATGAAAATGAAAACACAACTGTTCACAATCTTTGGGATGCAGCAAAGGCAATCCTAAGAGGAAAGTATATAGCAATACAAGCCTTTCTCAAGAAACAAGAAAGGTCTCAAATACACAACCTAACCCTACACCTAAAGGAGCTGGAGAAAAAACAGCAAATAAAGCCTAAACCCAGCAGGAGAAGAGAAATAATAAAGATCAGAGCAGAAATCAATGAACTAGAAACCAAAAGAACAGTAGAACAGATCAACGAGACTAGGAGCTAGTTCTTTGAGAGAATTAACAAGATTGGTAAACCCCTGGACAGACTTATCAAAAAGAAAAGAGAAATAACCCAAATCAACAAAATCATGAATGAAAGAGGAGAGATCACAATCAACACCAAAGAAATACAAACAATTGTAAGAACATATTATGAGCAACTCTATGCCAGCAAATTAGATAATCTGGAAGAAATGGATGCATTCCTAGAGATGTATCAACTCCCAAAATTGAACCAGGAAGAAATAGAAAACCTGAACAGACCTATAACCACTTAAGGAAATTGAAGCAGTCATCAAAAATCACCCAACAAACAAAAGCCCAGGGCCAGATGGCTTCCCAGGGGAATTCTACCAAACATTTAAAGAAGAATTAATACCTATTCTCCTGAAAATGTTCCAAAAAATAGAAATGGAAGGAAAACTTCCAAACTCATTTTATGAGGCCACCATTACCTTGATCCCAAAACCAGACAAAGACCCCATCAAAAAGGAGAATTACAGACCAGTATTCTTGATGAACATGGATGCACAAATTCTCACCAAAATACTAGCCAATAGGATCCAACAGTACATTAAAAGGATTATTCACCACGACCAAGTGGGATTTATCCCTGTGTTGCAAGGTTTGTTCAACATCCGCAAATCAATCAACGTGATACAATACATTAACAAAAGAAAGAACAGGAGTCATATGATCCTCTCAATAGATGCAGAAAAAGCATTTGACAAAGTACAGCATCCTTTCTTGATCAAAATTCTTCAGAGTATAGGGATAGAGGGTACATACCTCCATATCATAAAAGCCATCTATGAAAAACCTACAGCGAATAACATTCTCAGTGGGGAAAAGCTGAGAGCTTTCCCCCTAAGGTCAGGAACGCGGCAGGGATGTCCACTATCACCACTGCTATTCAACATAGTATTAGAAATCCTAGCCACAGCAATCAGACAACAAAAAGAAATCAAAGGCATCCAAATCGGCAAAGAAGAAGTCAAACTCTCACTCTTTGCAGATGATATACTTTATGTGGAAAACCCAAAAGACTCCACCCCAAAACTGCTAGAAGTTATACAGGAATTCAGTAAAGTGGCAGGATATAAAATCAATGCACAGAAATCAGTGGCATTCCTATACACCAACAACAAGACAGAGGAGAGAGAAATTAAGGAGTCGATCCCATTTACAACTGCACCCAAAACCGTAAGATACCTAGGAATAAATCTAACCAAAGAAGCAAAGGATCTGTACTCAGAAAACTATAAAATACTCATGAAAGAAATTGAAGAAGACACAAAGAAATGGAAAAACGTTCCATGCTCATGGATTGGAAGAACAAACATTGTGAAGATGTCAATGTTACCTAGAGTAATCTACACATTCAATGCAATCCCCATCAAAATACTATCCACCTTTTTTCAAAGAAATGGAACAAATAATCCTAAAATTTGTATGGAACCAGAAGAGACCCCGAATAGCCAGAGGAATGTTGAAAAAGAAAAGCAAAGCTGGCGGCATCACAATTCCGGACTTCCAGCTCTATTACAAAGTTGTCATCATCAAGACAGTATGGTACTGGCACAAAAACAAACATATAGATCAATGGAACAGAATAGAGAGCCCAGAAATGGACCCTCAACTCTATGGTCAACTCATCTTTGACAAAGCAGGAAAGAATGTCCAATGGAAAAAAGACAGTCTCTTCAACAAACGGTGTTGGGAAAATTGGACAGCCACATGCAGAAGAATGAAACTGGACCATTTCTTTACACCACACACAAAAATAGACTCCAAATGGTTGAAAGACCTAAACGTGAAACAGGAGTCCATCAAAATCCTAAAGGAGAACACAGGTAGCAACCTCTTCGACCTCAGCTGCAGCAACTTCTTCCTAGAAACATCGCCAAAGGCAAGCGAAGCAAGGGTAAAAATGAACTATTGGGATTTCATCAAGATAAAAAGCTTTGCACAGCAAAAGAAACAGTCCACAAAACCAAAAGACAACGGACAGAATGGGAGAAGATATTTGCAAATGACATATCAGATAAAGGGCTAGTATCCAAAATCTTTAAAGAACTTATCAAACTCAACACCCAAAGAACAAATGATCCAATCAAGAAATGGGCAGAAGACATGAACAGACATTTTTCCAAAGAAGACATCCAAATGGCCAACAGACACATGAAAAAGTGCTCCACATCGCTCGGCATCAGGGAAATCCAAATCAAAACGTCAATGAGATACCACCTCAAACCCGTCAGAATGGCTAAAATTAACAAGTCAGGAAACGACAGATGTTGGCGGGGATGTGGAGAAAGGGGAACCCTCCTACACTGTTGGTGCGAATGCAAGCTGGTGCAGCCACTCTGGGAAACAGTATGGAGGTTCCTCAAAAAGTTGAATATAGAGCTACCATACGATTCAGCAATTGCACTACTGCATATTTACCCCAAAGATACAAATGTAGGGACCTGAAGGGGTACATGCACCCCAATGTTTATAGCAGCAATGTCCACAATAGCCAAACTGTGGAAAGAGCCAAGATTTCCATCGACAGATGAATGGATAAAGAAGAGGTGGTATATATACACAATGGAATATTATGCAGCCATCAAAAGGAATGAGATCTTGCCATTTGCAATGACGTGAATGGAACTGGAGGGTGTTATGCTGAGTGCAATAAGTCAATCAGAGAAAGACACGTATCATATGACCTCACTGATATGAGGAATTCTTAATCTCAGGAAACAAACTGAGGGTTGCTGGAGTGGTGGGGGGTGGGAGGGATGGGGTGGCTGGGTGATAGACAGTGGGGAGGGTATGTGCTATGGTCAGTGCTGTGAATTGTGCTAGACTGTTGAATCACAGATGTGTACCTCTGAAACAAATAATGCAATATATATTAAGAAAAAAAAAGAAGAAGATAGCAGGAGAGGAAGAATGAAGGGGAGTAAATCGGAGGGGGAGACGAACCTTGAAAGACGATGGACTCTGAAAAACAAACTGAGGGTTCTAGAGGGGAGGGCGGTGGGGGGAGGGGTTAGCCTGGTGATGGGTATTAAAGAGGGCACATTCTGCATGGAGCACTGGGTGTTATGCCCAAACAATGAATCATGGAACACTACATCACAAACTAATGATGTAAGGTATGATGATTAACATAACAATAAAAATATAAAGAACAAAAAAAGATAGGTCAGCTCCAAAAAAAAAGCTTTTGAAGATTTTGTATTATTCTTCCCTATTTTACAATTGAAGAAACTGAAATATAGAGATAGTAAGTTATTTGAGATAGGTTACATTGCTAGTAAATTCTATGCCCAAGATTTATTTTTTTATTTTTATTTTTATGTCACCATAGAGTACATCATTAGTTTTTGATGTAGTGTTCCATGATTCATTGTTTGTGCATAACACCCAGTGCTCCATGCAATATGTGCCCTCCTTAATACCCATCACTGGGCTAACCCATACCCCCACCCTCCTCTCCTCTAAAACCCTCAGTTTGTTTCTCAGAGTCCATAGTCTGTCATGGTTCGTCTCCCCCTCTGATTTCCGCCCCCGTTCATTTTTCCCTTCCTTCTCCTAGTGTCCTCCATGCTATTCCTTATGTTCCACAAATAAGTGAAACCATATGATAATTGACTTTCTCTGCTTGACTTATTTCACTTAGCATAATCTCCTCCAGTCCCATCCATGTTGATGCAAAAGTTGGGTATTCATCCTTTGTGATGGCTGAGTAATATTCCATTGTATATATGGATCACATCTTCTTTATCCATTTGTCTGTTGAAGGGCATCTTGGCTCTTTCCACAGTTTGGCTGTTGTGGACATTGCTGCTATGAACATTGGGGTGCATATGGCCCTCCTTTTCACTACATCTGTATCTTTGGGTTAAATGCCCAATCGTGCAATTGCTAGGTCATACGGTAGCTCTATTTTTAATTTTTTGAGGAACCTCCACACTGTTTTCTAAAGTGGCTGTATCAACTTGCATTCCCACCAACAGTTAAGAGGGTTCCCCTTTCTCCACAACCTCTACAACATTTGTTGTTTCTTGCCTTCTCAATTTTTGCCATTCTAACTGGTGTAAAGTGGTATCTCGATGTGGTTTTGATTTGAATTTCCCTGATGGCTAATGATGATGAACATTTTTTTCATGTGTCTGTTAGCCATTTGTATGTCTTCTTTGGAGAAGTGTCTGTTCATGTCTTCTGCCCATTTTTTGACTTGATCATTTGTTTTTTGGGTGTTGAGTTTGAGAAGTTCTTTATAGATCTTGGATACCAGCCCTTTGTCTGATATGTCATTTGCAAAAATCTTCTCCCATTTCGTGGGTTGCCTCCTTGTTTTGTTGACTGTTTCCTTTGCTGTGCAGAAGCTTTTTATCTTGATGAAGTCCCAAAAGTTCATTTTCGCTATTGTTTCACTTGCCTTTGGGGACGTGTCTTGAAAGAAGTCGCTGTGGCCAATGTCGAAGAGGTTACTGCCTATGTTCTCCTCTAGGATTTTGATGGTTTCCTGTCTCACATTGAGGTCTTTCATCCATTTAGAGTTTCTCTTTGTGTATGGTGTAAGAGAATGGTCAAGTTTCATTCTTCTGTGTATAGTTGTCCAGTTTTCCCGGCACCATTTATTGAAGAGACTGTCTTTTTTCCATTGGATATTCTTTCCTGCTTTGTCCAAGATTTAAACCAGGAAGTCTGACTCCAGGTTCCTAACTACTTATTCCTGTGCTTCCCTCATACCTTTCTGTAAAAATCATCACATGCTATTCACGATCTGCCCCTGTTTACCTCTCTACCCCTTCCTTCAACTTCACACCCAGTAACCCAGACATGCCATGTTGTTTTATCATGCAACTTCTACTTTTAGTGGCTTTTCCTCTTTATGGGTCTGGAAAACATCCACCCATCTTTTGATACTCAACTCAGGTATCTCCAACACTACAAAACTTCCTGACTGCCCAAACCAGCAGATAGACTTGACCACTGCCTCCTTTATACCCTCTTTGTAACTTATTCATCTCTAACATTTTATTGCTTTTTCTGCACTGTTGTGGTCTTCCCTAGAATAGGACTCCTGGAAGGTCAAAGACTGCATCTTAACTGGTTTTGGTATCTTCAGAACTTAATATAGATTTTCATAGTGGGCATTAATAAACACCACATAAAGTTCCCTTATTCTTGTAATATTTATCATTACAGTATAATATAAAAACATCTATTTTTGATATCTAACCTCTCATCATACTAATACTTATCCTTTTATAGCATTAAAAATTTTAATCTCTATTTTCATTTCCAGAAGTTCTATTTAATTCTTTCAAAATCTACATCATCTAAAATTTGTTATGTTCAAGACTTAGGTAGATAGTTTTCATTTGTTTTTATGTCTTGATTCTCCTTCATGGTGACTCATTTCCTCGTGTGGTTTGTAATTTTTTAATTTGTGAACTCATCTTCTGCAGAGCCTATTTTTCCCTGAAGATCCTGATTGCTCTGAATGTGGGAGAAAAAATAAAACACTTTTGAGTCCTTTCAGATGTGTTTTCACTGGGGATTTCAAGTCATTTGATCAGTTTCTAATGTTAATTTCATGGTTTAAGTTTTCTTTACCACTCTAGTAGAATAAATTTAGACTACACCTACATTTGGTACAATCCACATGTGGCTTTAAATTTCTCATAAGCAACTCTTTCCCTTCCCCTGAGGCCTTGGATAAATAGTAAGCTTTATTTCTGTCTTTCTGAGCTGGTAGGAAAAATTTTTCTAGATCTCTTGACAAAAAGGGCAGCTTTTTAAGACTTCAAGCTCTATGCACAGAGTTGTTTTGCAGCCTCCAACCTCACACAGATTCAAAGGTATGTCTCTGGGCCCCAATCTATGGTCTCTGATTTGAAACACCCTTGGGCAAGTGGCATGAGCTCCTACCTACTGCTCTGGTTTTGGTTTCTCTCTTAATTTCTGTTGCTTTGGATTTGCTTTTCATTCTTTGAGTTATGTACTAAATAATTGGTAGAGAAATATTTTTTCCAGTACTTGAATTTGCATCCTTGTCTTCTCAGTCTTCCATGTTGTTAAAAGTCCCACTTCAGATTTTCAGAATGCTTTCATATCCTTTTTCATGTGATCCATCTAAAAACTTCCAGGAAAGATGAGCCAGGTTGTAGGCCCTCTCACACTAGGTAACTCTGTAGATTGAAATAGTCAGGGATGCCCACTCTCACCACTATTGTTCAACATAGTACTAGAAGTCCTACCTTCAGCAATCAGACAACAAAAATAAATAAAAGGCATTCAAATTGGCAAAGAAGAAATCAAACTCTCTCTTCACAGATGACATGATACTTTATGTGGAAAACCCAGAAGACTCCATCCCCCAACTGCTAGAACTCATACAGGAATTCAGCAATGTGACAGGATACAAAATCAATGCACAGAAATCAGTTGCATTTCTATACACTAACAATGTGACTGAAGAAAGAGAAATTAGAGGAATCGATCCCATTTACAACTGCACCAAAAACCATAAGATAGGAATAAACTTAACCAAAGAGGCAAAGGATCTATACTCTAAAAACTACAGAACACTTATGAAAGAAATGGAAGAAGACACGAAGAGAAGGAAAAACATTCCATGCTCATGGAATGGAAGAAAAAATATTGTTAAAATGTCTCTGCTACCTAGAGCAATCTATACATTCAAAGCAACCCCTATCAAAATACCATCAACTTTTTTTTACAGAGCTGGAACAAAGAATCCTAAAATTTGTAGGGAACCAGAAAAGACCCCAAATCACCAGGGGAATGTTGAAAAAGAAAACCAAAGCTTGGGGCATCACAATGCCTGACTTCAAGCTATATCACAAAGCTATAATCATCAAGACAGCATGGTACCGGCAAAAAAACAACACATAGATCAATGGAACAGAGTAGAGACCCCAGAAATGGACCCTCACCTCTATGGTCAACTAATCTTCAACAAAGCAGGAAAGAATATCCAGTGGAAAAAAGACAGTCTCTTCAATAAATGGTGCTGGGAGAACTGGACAGCCACATGCAGAAGAATAAAACTAGACCATTTCCTTACACCATACACAAAAATAGCCTCAAAATGGATGAAAAACCTAAATGTGAGACAGGAATCCATCAAAATCCTAGAGGAGAACATAGGCAGTAACCTCTTCGACCTCAGGCACAGCAACTTCTTGCAAGACATGTCTCTTAAGGCAAGGGAAATAAAAGCAAAAATGAACTTTTGGGACTTCATCAAGATAAAAATCTTCTGCACAGCAAAGGAAACAAACAGTCAACAAAATAAAGAGACAACCCACAGAATGGGAGAAGATTTTTGCAAATGACATATCAGACAAAGGGCTGGTATCCAAGATCTATAAAGAAATTCTCAAACTCAACACCCAAAAACAAATAATCTAGTCAAAAAATGGGCAGAAGACATGAACAGACATTTCTCCAAACAAACCATCCAAATAGCTAACAGACACATGAAAAAATCCTCCACATCACTTGTCATCAGGGAAATACAAATCAAAACCACAATGAGATACCACCTTACACCAGTTAGAATGGCCAAAATTAACAAGACAGGAAACAACAAATGTGGGGGAGGATGTGGAGAAAGGGGAACATTCATACACTGTTGGTGGGAATGCAAGCTGGTACAGCCATTCTGGAAAACAATATGGAGGTTCCTCAAGAAGTTAAAAATAGAGCTACCCTATGACCCAGCAATTGTGCTATTGCGTATTTACCCCAAAGATACAGATGTATTGAAAAGAAAGGGCACATGCACCCAATGTTCATAGCAGCAATGTCCACAAGAGCCAAACTGGAAGGAGCCGAGATGTCCTTCAACAGATGAATGGATAAAGAAGATGTGGTTCATATATACAATGGAATATTACTCAGCCATCAGAAAGGATGAATACCTACATTTACATCGACATGGATAGAACTGGAGGAGGTTATGCTAAGTGAAATAAGTCAATCAAGAAAGACAATTATCATATGCTTTCACTCATATGTGGAACATAAGAAATAGCGCAGAGGCTCATAGGGGAAGGGAGGGAAAATTGAAAGGGAAAAAATCAGAGAGTGGAGAAAAACCATGATAAACTCTTGACTCTGGGAAACAAACTGAGAGTTGTGGAAGGGGAGGTGGGTGGGGGTTTGGGTTAACTGGGTGATGGGCATGAAGAAGGGCACGTAATATAATGAGCACTGGGTGTTATATGTAACTAATAAATTACTGAACACTACATCAGAAACTAGTGATGTACTATATATTGACTAATTGAATTTAAATAAAAAATAAATAAATAAAAAAGAGACTTACCTAGGTGCTCAAAGATAATAAGTTGTCTCACCAGTTTGAAAAACTCAGGTCTTCTAGTTTTAGCCTAATAGTAAGGTCCAAGGATTCAATCAATACCTAGTGAAGGCAAGGGTGGCCTTTTAGCAGGTAGTCCTAAGAATACCACCAACTTGCTCTTTTTGTGGGCTCTAGACCTGGGTTTATTCTCTTGGATCTTACCTTGCTCCTCTCCTCTCTCCCACATCCATTATTTCTCCTGAATATTTTTATGGATATCTACCATTCTCAAATACACTAAACAATCTTTCCAACCCAGGTGTCTTCTAAGCTGTCTCTCAAACCTTGTAAATTTACCCAAAGCATTCTTTGTCCATAGGAATCATTCTTCCTTCCCTAATCACAGTGAAGATGTTCATCTTCACCATACATCTTTCTGACTCAACTCCATCCTTTTATGCTCATACATCCTTCTTCCACCAGTGAATGGAGGAAATTAGGAAGATATGTAAAATTTGAACTACAAGAGAATGATTTAAAGACCTGTGGATCTACTGAAGAATTATACACTTATTATAAAAATATGTACCTTGTCTGTCTTTGTTGACCCATATTATTATACTCTAGGCTCTCCATGGGGTGAAAACTATCTTCAAATGCAGTGTGCTCTGAGATATTTGGGTCCCATGTAAAAATAACAACGCCTACATATGGAAGACAATCATGGTCATTTGGAATTGACCCCTTCCAATACACCCAGCCCAGGGGCCATACATACCTCAAAAAAAGCAAGAGTAAGGATCAGA
Organism: Eumetopias jubatus; assembly: GCF_037043125.1. Classification (NCBI taxonomy): domain Eukaryota; kingdom Metazoa; phylum Chordata; class Mammalia; order Carnivora; family Otariidae; genus Eumetopias; species Eumetopias jubatus. The sequence goes on from NW_028274812.1 coordinate 71,000,666, forward strand.
ATCCTAAATAAGAGAATTCACTTGGGTCACCTATCTTCATCTACTTCAAATCTTTTCTCTCACTGAATCTTCTTGGTTCCTGAAATGTTTGGCTTTGCATCTTAGCTTTTTGTTTTGTTTTGTTTAGACTTGTTTGCATTTAGTGAGTTGCCTCCGACTGTTTATGTTGGTCCTGATTACAATCCCTTTGGAAGCATGTTCTGGAAATTTTTTGTCACAGATCTCAAGTGACAATAAGAAATACTCTGTTAGCTGGATTTCAAAGGGCCCCATTCCCATCTTTCATACAGGAAGAGAGATCAAACCGTTTAGTCTTTGAACACCAGTGAAATAATGATAGAATTGATAGTGCAAATGTATACATAAGTCCTACACCAAACATTTTGTTTCACATTTTGAATAAATTAAGAGCAAATGTCAGATCCTCACACTAGATTGAGGGAAATTCTGTCCCCCTCCTTCCCCCCCAAAAAACCTATTAAAGCCAATCAGAAGTCTCACTAGCTCCAAACTCCATTACAAACAAAAAGAAAATATTTACAAATGGAAATCAGAAGGGTAAGCACTCTTGAGTATTAGCTTCAAAACATCTTGTTAATTAGTTAGCCTTTGTCGTCTCCTTACCTTAGGCCAGTGTATGCAAGGGAAATCTGTGTAGAAGCACTTGTTTTTCTGGGATTACTTATTGCTAGTAAAAGATGTTTGTGCCAAAATGGAATGTTTAAGGTTATCTTCTTGTTGAAGATGACACTTGTCACAGTGTGATTGCCAGCAACAAGGGAGAGTTAATGTAAATAGTTTAATATTACCATGTCTGAGATGTATTCCATTAGTGTCACAGCATGTTGGATTAAAGACATTCTTCTAGCATGTTATATCTCAATTGTCCCTTCATGCTTATGGGCTGCTGCACCAAAATGAAAGGGTCACCCAGCTGTGATCCGAAGACAGGACAGGAAGCTATTCTTTTAAGCCATTATCATTATTATTATTTTTACCAGTGAAAATCACTCAAAAAGCTTAGATTAAGCAATTGGCAATTCAACTGTAAACAATGCAGTGTTCAGGGGCAAAAGTGACTTAGATGATTCTTTCTTGCCATCATATCTCCCCAATGTTGTCACATAGATCTTACACATGGAAGGTGTTAAGGAAACCAGCTTGGCACATAAAGGCCATTTTTCTACCCCTTTGGCTCCTGTACAGAGCTATTGCCTTCTGATAATTTGGCTCTCTGACTCTGGTCAGTACATGCAATCTGAGGACTTGATACTTGTGTAGAGAGAAGTAGAAGGTTGCAGAACATGACAATCTTTTCCACCAAGAGTCCACTTATGTGCATCTACTGGGGGCAGTGAAGGATGTTGTTGATGAATGTTAGCATGGCTGCTCCTGAAATCAAATGCTTTCTTCAGGGTATAATATTGCTTTATTCGGGGGCTCCTCAGGGTTTCTGCGGCATTGGGCTTTGTTTGAAAATTCAAAGAATTCTCCAATGGCAAGCTTGGCTGTTCTAAAAAATAATCAATTAAAAACCCAAGTGCTTTAGACACTGTGAAAGCAAGTCACAAATGTCCCTCGTTTGCATCTGGAAAAAAAAGAAGAAAGATTGAATGCTATTTTAGTATCAAGGACAGCTGTCACCTAATGGGGTGAATTCTTTCCACAAAGAAACTATCAGCAATGGAAAATGCCAAGGTCTATCATTGTGTTTGCAGGTTAAACTAAATAATATGTTCTAAATATTTTATTGTGTAATTAGTTTGATGTTATTGCTTTGTAGGGGCTGTAGAGATGTGGAGAGAAAGGTAACTGCCTTTCTTCAGGTGCTATAGTCCTATCCATTATGTTAGTATTTCCTCTATTTGGTCCCACTGATTTCCCAGAGAGATTTTCTCCAAGTGTAATATGTTTTGTTCTTACTTATACATTCGATATATCATCCTCATCTAGCTGTCTCATTCACCGTTGCAGGAGCTTTATCAATATCTGGAAAGAACATTATCCATACAGGATAGCTATATTTCTGTGGTCTGCTCTGGATGTGAGTGGTCTTTCTGGCAAATTTCTTCAGGAAATAAACATGGGATATATGAACTTTGCCTGGAAGGTGAAGGAAAGGGAAGAAGACCCTGAGCTGTACATTCAGATCAAGCCTTGTTCCTGCCATGAGAGGTGAGAATGCTCTGGAACTCTGGGAGGATTCTAGCCCTTGGCTGGAGCAGGAAATGTGGCTCTGGAGCTCCAGAGAGCAGGGCCTCACCACACACTTTGCACAGTCCAGCTCTGCTTTCTCACAAGGCAGAGAGGAAAGTCAACCACAAACATAATAGCTGACATTTATTGAATACTTAGTACCAGGCATGCTAAGGGCTTTAAATATATTAACTCATCTAATCCTCTCAAGAACCCATCTATACGTGAACCAAATGAGGCACAGAGAAGTTTAGCCCTATGTCCAAGACTACAGAGCTGGCAACAGCCGAATGGGAATTTGAGTCCAAGCAGTGTGTTCTATGCTTGTTACTCTTCAAATCCTATTGAATCTACATTGAATGTCATTGTCAATGCAAAACACATTAAGTGCTGAACAGGAGGGTCATAAGTTGAGCTAGAATTTTGAAAATACACACCAAGGACTAGACACTATGACAAATGGCAGTGCCTAAGCAAAAAAGATAAAGCCCCTGATCTTTAAGAGCAGCTGCCTAAAGGAACAAGTCAGGTAAAATAGAATAATATTGTCATGATTGCCGTTGTTGTGGTGGTGGTGGTGGTGGGGTGTGTGTGTGTGTGTGTGTGTGTGTGTGTGTGTGTGTGTGTGTGTGTCTAAAAGAGAAAGACATGGTCTAGTTCTTGTCAGATTTGTTTTCCAGCAGAGTCTCAGCTTTTCCCTCACAATAGGCCCCTATGTACAAATGACAGTTGACATTTCAATCAGTTTTATACTCATGGGGAGACTTCCCTGTCCCCTTTCACTTCATTTTGCATCTTGTTTGCATATATCTTCATAAGTGATGAACCTGCCCCTCTTCCCTAGACCAGTTGTTTTTTGATTCCTGTTGCTTCTCTTATGGTCCTCCCATCCCTTTCTTTCCAAGTGCTCATTTCTTTCTTTTCCCCGCAGCCCACCACTTGATGGTTGTTGCTTCTAGATAGCATTTTACTCACTATCAGGAAAGCCTTTTTCAGGCCAGGCTGAATATTTGAGCTCAGACGTCAGGTCCAGAGGATCTTGGATACCAGATTTAGTGTCTCTGCCAATGAATTATGGAGTTGGGTCACCCCCCCCGCAAGTCACCCGATTAGGATGAATCACCTCATGATGAAGGTGGAAGAGGATGAGAAAAAGTTCAGACAAGGAATCCTGGGAGGAAAAAACCTGAGTTCTAAGAGGAGAAGAAGGTGCTGGAGTAAAAGTCACCACATGATCTAGGAGACTCAGAGGAGATTCTCTCAATGGAGGTAAATGGGATGGGGTAAGTTCCTACTGGTGAGAGAAGCCTGTTGCGACCTCTTCCTTGATAATAATAAACACCAAAGGGCCAGCCCAACCCCATTGGCTTTACATGGGGTTCCAGGAACTGTAAGTTGAAGGAAGAAGCAAATGCCACGGAAATAGGACTGACTACGTAACTGTGATGCCTGGTGCAAAGTGAAAATGCAGGTCCCCTTGGAACTTCAAGCTTGTGACAACAAAGCATTAAACCAGGCACAGGGCCTTTTTGAGCATGGGACTCTATACAACTCCGCAGGTCACACACCATAAAGACAGCCCTGCCAGGAAGCTCCTATAAAAGGAGAGGGGGTCTCTCTCTGCTGGAGACCTGTTTATTTCACAATTAGTAATTGGGTTTTGCCTGTGGGCCCAATAAAGGAGAAGACACCTGACGATGATAGGCATGCTGTTCGAAAACTTGAGAAAAAATATAAATTTTATAAGCAACTGTCAGACACACAAAAATTCTGTGATAAAGTCATATGAGCAGCTAATAATCTCCCCAGCAGCAGAAAGTTATCATCTCTGTCTGTGTGGGTATTTGGAAATAACTCCAAATTGAAAGATATAGCCCTTGAGGCCACAGAGTTAGATTCAAAGGTAGTAAAAAAAAAAAAAAAGGAAAGGGAAAAAAGAAAAAAGAAAGGCATAACTTGGAGAGACTGATGATAAAGAAGAGGGAATTGTTCGGGAAATGAGAAAGGAAGAGTGTGTACATGCTTGTGACATGTGCACGTGGGTTGTGAGGGAGAGGGAGGGAAAGACACCTGTGAAAGACGCAGATGGATAAGCAAATGGGAAATTGTGTAGGTTAAGGACTCAAAACAAATAATGACTACAAATGAGATTCTTAGGAAGAAAAATGGTTGATCAGTTGAGTGCATGGGAACTGAGGGGATGGGCTGGAAGAACTCTGATTAATCAGCTTGGAAATCCTTACATTAGTAACTATAAAAAAACAAATTTGTTTTCTCTCCTCATTAATTTGTATTATGTGAAGGAAATTACATTGACAATAAACAGTAAAGAACCGAACATTTTGTTAAAACAGAAGATACAACTGTATTATTAAATAAATACTCAGCAGTCTCTCTCCAGTTAGCTACTGTTTATAAAGTGCAGTGAGATTCCTGGATGGAGAGTGCTATAAAACTGTGTATTATGATAGTTCTGACTACTGGTAAAATGACCACAAATGAAAGAGGTATACATGCTACACAGAAATGCATGTTTGAGAAAGCTACCATATAAAGAAAAAAAATGATATAGATGATTGTTTTCTGGTTCAAAGGGTCTGAAAACCTCCTCTGGGAGAATGACAGACGCATATACCAGTTCTGCATGCTGCACCTGCATGGACTGTGTTCCGGGGTGAGTTGGGGCCAGAAGGGGTCAGGGAGAACTGGTTAACGGCTATTTTTCACAATGGAACTTTTCTACCTCTTGCCCAGCACCTGAATGAAACTGACAGGGATTCTGATAAATGCACCAAGAGGATGGAAAATCTTGTCACTGTGTCACTGGGCTGTTGTCACTTGGGGAGGATCAAAAGGGCAACTCCCACAGACTCTTGGAAACTGGGCTTTGACAGACCTTGGGAAGAATCTGGCACTCGAATAGACCCTGAGTCTTCCTGGAATGGGCTCTAAGAATAGATCTCCAAATATAAAACAGTAAGACAAGCAAGACAAGTGGGGTATAGAAAAGAGATGCAGGCAGATGGGAAGGGCCCCAGGATCAAGTGGATCATAGGCTTTTTGCCTAATGATTTGGGGATTGTTCTCTCTCTCTCTCTCTCTCTCTCTCTCTCTCTGTGTGTGTGTGTGTGTGTGTGTGTGTGTATTATGTGAGCTGTGGGATTTAGGCAGGAACTTGCCCTTCTTTGAAACTTGGCCTAAGGGCAACATGAGAGGAGATTTGGCCTATTTGTTTAATGAAAAAAAAATGGGGACAAAGAAATGAAAGCACGAAGTTGAGTGTGAAAAAGAGGCAACTCGGTATTTGTAGAGCAAGGAATTCAGCAGTTGTCAGCAACCAAGACAAGGAATCAATAATTAGGACTTCAAAAAGCCTGAATAATTTTATACCAACAGCTTCAGGGTGGCAAGACAACTTAAAGTTATTGGCTCACGTGGTTCCCCCCCAGCCCTTTCTCTTTACACTAGGTAAAATGGCTCCCTTTCAGCTGGCCCCAGCCCATGTTGTATCTGTATTAGGAAACGCAGTCATAGTGATCAAGAATTATTTCACTAGATTAACATGACTTGGCTCTAAGCACAGAATTCAGACTGCTGGGGCTTCACTCTGCACTAGACAACAAGCAACAGGCTGGCCTCTCACAGGTGGCCATTCCCAGGGCTTGGTACTTCACAGTGGGCTGGCCTTTGTAGCAAGAAACGGAAATCTATCCCTGGTGTAATCTGATGCTCAAACTGAGTAGGTAAAGGAGGAGGCTATGGAAAATGGCGTTGAGAGGGGGAAGCAGAGAACAAAGGATAAAGTTGCTGGAAAGGCAGTTAATGATGGAGATGGGCAATACAACTTGGTTACCCTTTAGGTCCCTTCTACTCTGAGATTTCATAATGCCACAGTCTCCTGGGGAATAGGGAGAGACATAGAAAAGAGTGTGAGAAAAACAAAGAAAAATCAGAAATTTAAAAATAGCCAATATTTAATTTACACATTCTATATACCAGGTATTAGGCTAAGAACTTTACATAGTTTTTATTCTTGAATTTTTACCACAACCCCATGAGAGCAGATCTCCAATAATAAAGTACTTGTGAGATGGGTATTAATCTCTCCTTTTTACAAGTAGGAAACTGGTGCTAAAGGGAAGACAGTCCCTGGCCCCAGGAGGCGTATAGCTGGACAAAACAAAACAAAACAAAACAAAAAACCCTGAATCTGTCCAACTCTGGAGTCTTAACTCCCACCACGATGCTACACTGTCTCCTTCAAATATGGGCTGGAAAAGGAATTGAAGAGCCACCTAAGTTTAAAGGACCTGAGAGAAAAGGATGAGGAGGTGAATGTTCTCAGTCTCTGAGAGTTTTAGAAGAGATTGCAGATATGAGATAAAGACATTATTCATTAGCAAGAAAGGATCCCATAATTGTTCAAAACAAACTCTCAGGGAAGACATTTTCCAGCTCAGTATCTGTCCCCCCACAGAGTGGAAATAACCAGCTTTTTTGAATGATACCACTACTGAACGCTAAAGGGAATATGATTGGGTAGAAGTCTCTCCTCACAACTTGGGAGGTGGCCATTGATGGAAATGGGTGCCATCCTTCTTTAAATACTATTCATTCTTGAGTTATCATCATGTGACTTATATAGCTCCATCTTTAAAAAACCAAATTCAAAGTCCACTTTCCTGGCAGCATGGAACATGTATGAAACATGCATGAAGGAAGTTAATCACTTACTATTTTCTGTTCTTTATGCTTTGAAATGGAGCAGAAGAGTCCAGCTGCAAACATAAAGCAGGTCACATTCTCCCTGTGCCCTGTCCTACTTCCTCCGTTGCTGGCAAGTGTGTCTTCCGAGAGTTCCCCCAGTCAACCTACTAGATGTAACTCTACTTAAGAGTCTGTTTCTAGTGAATCAGACACTCTAGTGAATGCATGACAACTGTCAGGTATGTTTTTATACTGAGTACTGCATTTAAATGTTGAATGTATGACTATTGTATTCATAAAACATTCACAAAATATAAATTTAAAATAAATGTGGGAAACATTAATAGAAATTAAAGTTTTAGTATTCTCTTCCCATATCTCAATGAATCCTCCTGTGCAACTTCTCCCCTTACTTTGCGCACACACACACACACGCACGCACGCACACACACACAAAGGAGACTGCCCTTATTTGATAAAAAGAAGGTGAAAGATTCTATCTTAAGTGTCATAGGGAATATAAACATGTAGTATAGTTGGGAAGAAAGAAAACACTTCTACAAATAATGAATGGGACTGTATAGGGAAAAATTGAGGCATGTGTGTAATAAAACATAAGAAATGGAGACAACAATACCCCAAGATACCCATGGGGTCTGAGGCCACTCCACTTAGGGGAATTATGGAAGGATTCCTGGAGGAAGTAGGACCAAGGGGGTGGTAAGGAAAGAAGGATGTAGGGTAGGCATTCCCAGAAGGAAGGATCAGCACGGTAGTTCTGAAAAGTGAAGGGCAGAGAAACTTCAGGTGCATAGGTCTTATGTGGGAAAGAAGCAGAAGAAAAGGCTGGAAAGGTGGATGAGTCAATCTTACATTGGTGAAGATACTCTGAATGTAAAGCTAAGGGGTATGGGATCTGCTTTGTTGGCAATGAGGCAACAGAAAAGGGTTGTGAAGAGTTGAGTGGAAGCCTTTCATGAAGATTAGTTTGGTAACAACATGCAAAGAAAGTGGGCAGAAATTGTGGCTAGAGTACAGAGAATTTAGCATTAAAAGAAAAATAGACTATTGACAGATCAAGAAAGAACTAGGAGACATGAGTGAGAATAGAAAGAAAAGTATTCCTAGAAAAGATGTCACAGGGAGGAAAATCTACCTCATCTGAAGAATAAGGAAAAACACCAGAGGTCTGGGTCTTAAACATACAGGATATTGTGCTATTACCAAATACAAGGACATCAGGAAGGACTAACTCTGGGGAAAATATCTTTGTTCTGACATTTGGTTTAGGGTGATCATGTGACATCTAGGTGTAAATATTTAATAGTTACACATATAGGGCTGGAGTCAAGAGAAAGGATAGAACTAGGCATGTAAATTTCAAAGCCATCTGCATAGCAATCCTACTTTGAGTTCTTGAGCAGGAATCAGTCTCTTGGAGAGAGATTCATGTAAAATCCAAGTTTTAGGGAATGGAAGAGGGAGACAGATGGATCTGAGGTGGGGAAGGGGAGTGTTGGAAGGTAAGGAGGAAGAGATTCTCAAAGCAAGGGCAAGAGCCTTGTCAAGGTACTGAAGCTGCAGTAAGTCCAGAAAGAATGAACAGAAACCATCAGGTGGGGTGACTAAGAGGTTATGACAGTCTTTAAGAGAGCAATTTTATCTGACGAGAGGAAGAAGAGAGGTGTTATGAACTGTAAACAGCTTTCTTTTTAAGTCTGTGAATATAACTAAAGAGAGTGAGGGTGGCAGCATCACAAATAAAAGCATTTTCAAGATAAGGATGGCATGTACAGGGAAGAGAGAGAGAAAATGATGGTGCTAGAGAGAGAAAGGGTGGTGGGTCAATCAAGTAGAGGCAAGGAGCATGGGAACGAAGGGAGCCTTGGAAATGAGGGTCTTAATCCTTGAGTCAACAGAAAATGAAGAGCATGGGTATAGAGATAGGCTGCAGGTCTGCTCTGAGTTTCCCAATGGTTGGATTTGCACAAATTCCCACTCTCTGGGCGTGAGAGCTACTTCTGTAGACACCACACAGACCGTCTTTCCCTCATACATTCACACACATACTGACACACATACATGTATATGTGTATACATACACTCCACAAAAAGACAAGCTCCCACTGAAACAAGTAATTTTAAAAGGGGAGTGCTTTGGCATTTTTAGAAGATGAGAAATTACATTTCTGGCTCCCTGAATTTCTTCATTTAAAGACATTGCTGTCATAAATAAATAAACAAAAAAATGAAAGTCATTGCTGTCATAAATAAATAAACAAATAAACAAACAAACAAACAAATGAAGAGCGTTGCTGTCAACCTCCCAGAGGTGTAAATGCCCGCCTCCTTCGCTCATGACCTTCAGCATTGTTAATATCCAAAGACCCTGGCTTAGGATAAAGGAAGCCTTGTCTTTCTTGGGCACTCCACAGGGTGTAAAGTTAATTCTGTCCTGATGTGAAGGAGATGTCCGGTCCTTGAGATCTAACTGGGCTAAGTGCCCTCTTTACTAAACAGGAGCTGCATAGCCACATCAAAATATATCAGAACTTTCACTAGAAGGGGGTTGATTGGTGTTGCATCTGTGAGGCTGCATAAGCACTCTTCATTATTCCACTCACAAATATGGTTGGGATAGGCTAGAGTAGACTCCAGAAGAATCAAGTCTAGAGATCTAGGCAAAGCAAATGAGGCATCCGATGGATATATGATAGAGGCTATTCTGAGAATAAGGAGCCATCTGGTGGAAAAGGCAAGGCAAGGAATGGCTTGGGGCATGGAGCAGAAGATCTAGAGTCAAATCCTAGCCCTTGGACTTGGTATTGTGTGGCCTTGAGCTGATAACTTGTCTGCTTCATGCTTTGGCTTCCTCACTGGTACCCAAAGGTTGATAATGCCTACCCTGAAGACTTGTTCTGAGGATTAGGAGGGAGAACACCTGCCACACAGTGGATGCTCAGTAACTCTGGGGGAGAGGGAATAGCCAAGAAAAAGATGAAAAAACTGGAAAAAAAAAAAAGCTTTCTTCCTTTTTGTTTGTTGGAACAGAAAAGCCAGAAGAAAGAACATGTTTTCTCACAGAATTTTGGGTAGGCAAATACAAATTTGATGTAGGAGATAATAGAAAAAAAAGTCAATGAAGTGCCTGGAGGAGTGGAAAAATATGCCCAAAGATTGTCATAGCGGTAAGGGCTAAAATATGATTGGGGGTTCTGAGAACTCTGGCTAGATTGCTTTTAAATAATTCGTAGGTGTTAAATATTTGTAAATGGCTGAGACAACAAAACGTTTCAGTGCTTGCATTCATGCACATTTGGCAAACTCTTCACAACTTTTTGAAGGAGGGCAGGGTGCAAGCCGGAAGGGCTAAAAGGAAGATTGCGGTTTTCCAGATGTGTGGCCCCAAAGGCACAAAAAGACAATGTTGCCATGAGCATGGAGAGACGGGGAATAAGATCACATTGATTTGAGCTGAAGAATCTATCTTGGTTATGGACCTCAAAGAATTTGGGAGACAATGAGTCACCACATTCCATTTAATAGGCACAGAAAATTTGGAACAAAATCAATTCAGCGGTGGAAACTGGCCAGTTACCTGGAGAATCATGAAGTGAGGAATGCTTCTTATTCAAAAAGCAGCTGAGGTTATTCTCCAAAAGCCAGGCACAGGCAAGGAGAGGCAATTAAATTTCTCTATGCCCTCTGGAGACTCCTGTGAACTCTTTGGCTAACTTATTCCTATAATTTGCTGAAACCACTGATAATATATTTCACTTATAACTGACCAAAGACATCATAGTTCCAACAGTGGGCATTACTTAAAACTCATCCGAGCATCCCGACACACGCCAAATTGCACACATATATGCAACCTATGCATACCATACGTATGCTAGGACTATGCTTTGGGAAGATAGGACAGAGATTTGGAACACACAGAGAGGAGATAGAACCGAAGAGTTTTCTTCCTTTTTCTCACACATTCTTCCTCATTTAAGTGGATTTCCTATTCCTCCTGTAATGTGGCCTAAGGAAGTGGCTTGATGGGGTGTGGAAGTGCCTAGAGGATCTTCTTCTTTGAATTACTGCTAGTCACAGGGCTGATGACTGGCCTCCTCACACTCACATAGATATGCTTCTGAAGATAGATCAACTCAGCCAACATCCACCGCCATTGCTTCACTCCTAAGTGACAGTGCTGATCCTGCACTGTCCACATAGGCTGGGACACACATCCACATAGGCTGGATCTAATACTACTTTGATTGGCCAAACAACTGATGACTTTTATCCCTGGCAATCTTGGCAAGTCCTGGAATCTTAAAGGAAGCCATGGCCATCTCATATCTTTCACTAATTGTCACGTGGGTAGCATGGATCTGGGACAGAAATACCTCAAACATCTACAGCAAAGATATCCTAGACATCTATCAGAAAGAGTAATGATAGGTAACAACAACAATAATTTAACCCAGAGTAAAGCCAAAGTCCTTATAGTGGCCTGAAATGACCTAGAAGATCCATCCCCTTACTCATGCTACTACAACCCCTTTTGCAATCTGCCCAACCACGCTGGGCCTCCTTGTTGTTCTTTGAATACACCAAGTCTGTCTGACACAGCTGTTTCCTGTTCCTGAAACTCTTTTTTTCCCCCAGATATCCACTCGCTAAACCCCCTTGCCTCCTTCAAGCCTTTGTTCAAATTTCACCTTCTCAGTGAGAACCACCTTGACCACTTTATTTACTGCAAGCTGGTCCCTCTGGGACCCTGATCTCACTCACCCTACTCCGCATGTGCCTTTTCCCATAGTTCGCATCATCTTCTAACATGGCATATACAAGACTTACTTACTGTGTTTATTATTTGTCTCTTTGGATGAAGTATAAGTAAACTCCACGAGTGCAGGAAGATTTGTTTTATTTACTGACATATCTAAGTGCCTAGGTATTCCCTAGAACATGGTAAGTGCTGAATAAATATTTGTTAAGTAAATCCAAGTACCTAATTTTAGGCGAGGTACAGTTCAAAGAGCATTGCATTTATTTAAATCCTATGATAACTTGTATGGTTATTATTCTGAGTTTACAGAGACGTGAGGCCCAAAGGTTAATAACTAGCCCAGGGCTACCCTTCTACTAAGTAATGGAGCCAGAATTCAAAGCCATGCAATGTGATTTCAGAACCCACATTTCTGCCTCTCAAGAAGCCCACATGAGGAGCCCATGGCTAAAAGGAAAAAGTTCTCTCCAAAAGGAAAAATTATATTTTCCTGTTTGCTCTGTGGCAGAATGATCTTAAACACTCACAGAGATTCTGTTACTGCAATGGGATTTTAATAATGTTTTCAGAGTCTTGTAGCTAAGATGAAGATTGAATATGCTAATAACTGTAAATAGTAATTCCATTTACTAAGCATATTAGTGAGTCTCTGGATTCAACAGGTATTAAAATATGCTAATAGGGTTACTGAAGAAATTGTTGACCCCAAAGGGTTCAATTTGAAGCAGCAAACCAATTATCTCAACCAAAAGTTACCTGCAATTGCCTGGCTGTTTTATGATATGTTGATGACTTAAAATGTGAACCATCCATTTATTAATTTCTGCTTGTTAAACTTGAAAAATCTGTGCCATATTATTTTTAATTGCATCAATTAAAATGAGAGTCACATACATACTATGGATGTCATTGTGTGCATATAAACAATCAGATGCTGAGGAAAAAAGTCCACTAAGTTGTTAACATTATAAAGCGCATCAATGAATAAGGGAATATTATGGATTTCTAAGCCTCATACTGTAAAATAATAAATATTTTCATATACATGATCACCTAACAATTTAGATCGTGTTTTAGGAGAAGAAAACCCAAATTAGCTTTTCCTTATTTTTTCAAATTATAGTATAAGATATTTCATTTTTCATTTATTAGTTTTTACTCTGAGTTGCATGTTCCCAATAACAATATAGCACCGATACTATGATGTAGGAATCCAGTGAATTAAACAGGCCATATGTTTTTGTGTCTGGCTTCTTAAGCTCAACATTATGTTTGCAAGATTCATCCATGTTGTTATGTTTAGTGACAGTTCATTCATTCACTCTGATGCGCAATATTCCATTTTATGAATATAGTACCATCTATTTATCCATCTCATGGTTGATGGACATATGGGTTATTGTCAGCTTGGAGTATTATGAATGTGTGTCTACAGATATTTTTTGGTACATGTTATTTAGCATATATTTGTACACATTTCCATTATATATATATATATTCAGGAGGGGAATCGCTGGGTCACAGTTCACACATACAACCATAGCTTTAGTTGATGATGTCTATGCCCCAGAAGAAGTCCCTGAATCAGTCATGAGTGCCATAGTTTATATATACAGTAATCCCAGGAAGCACTGGTAGTAGAAATGAAGACATAAGAAATGAAATAAAGCCCTTAATGAGTGTATTATTGAAAAAGTCACCACTGTGAGCACCTACAGCATAATAGAACATGACTGAGTTGTCCCAACTGAGGGGTGAGGAAACTAGGGTATTTATCTACCAAATCCCCATCTCTCATTGGTTGAGAGGTGCGCCTGGGGAGTATTAATTTTCTGGCATTTTTGTTTGCCTCATCTGAAAGCTGAGTGTGTGCTCACATCCAATAGAAGGCTCTCGGGCAGACAGTCAGAAGTCAGGGTAATAGGTAATAGCTTTGCTCGTATAGAGTTAGTGCTGAGATGTGGGCCAGCAGTACCTGTTGTCATAAAAAAGAAAGGAAAGACTCCATATAGCAAAAATGAAGAGACAAATCAAAACCAAAAGAGTACTCAGGAATGAACTACTGCCCAAATGAGTTTCAGATCAGACATGGGCTCTAAAGTCTAGAGGCTGGAACAAAACACATGAACTTGGGCCTGTGTGAGGCTGGAAATGAATTCCTTGTATTGAATCCTTAGCTGGAAGATCTGCCTTATTCATAGGATGAGATCTAAAAGACTATGTTCACTAGATCGAAAGGAAAAGAAGCCCACTTTTTGTCCAGTGCTTTAGCTGGAGAGAGGGGCAAGTTGTCCATGAGAAATTAAAGCCCCAGGCTTGTGTCATATACAGATGTGGCGTCTGGATTAATACTATGTGGTACACGAATATTAAGCCAACAAAGTCACATCAGAAACTGGTCCAGAATCAGTGAAACTCCTTGGATTGCTGGCAGAAGTGAGTTTGGAATAACTCTAGAATTATGAAGCAGATTCCTGCTGCAGACAACAGTCTCGGTCCTAAGTATGAAACTCTGGGAGTTAATGTAGGATGACCTGGAGTTATCTCGGTTGAGGAGTGAGGAACCAGGATATTTATCTATTAACTCCAACAGTCATTTATTGAAGCCATCTCCCAGGGGATCTTAACTCCCCAGCTCTTTTGGCAGGAAGTCTTATGTGCCATCCAAACAACTTCTGGCACCCAAGGGAACTCCCCAGATAAGAGTTACGGGTATGTGCTGTTGGAAACTGTCAGGCTAGTGTACAGGCCCACAGTGAATGCTGAGAGATACAGGCAAGGTGCCAACAGTGTGTTCAACATCAGACTACACTATAATATACTACAAATAGTTTACAGCCCCACCAGCTGGGTGGTGTTCCATTGCTTCATATTTTTGTCAACAATTAGTATTGCCCCTCCCTTTTTTTTCATTTTACATATTCTAGGGAGTGGTTGTTGATATATTATTGAGCCTTTATTTTGTATTTCTCTGATGATGACTAATGAAGTAGACGAACTTTTCATACAAGTACTGACCATTGGATATCTACTATTATGATGTGACAATCAAGTCATGGCTTGTTTTTCTATTGGGTTGTTCTTGTTTATTTGAAAGAATTCTTTGTATTTTCTGCATGAGCTTTTTTTTCATATATATTGCAAATATCTTCACCTACTTTGTGGCTTATCCTTTCCCTTTCTTCATGGTAGCCTTTGATGAACAGTAGTTCTTATTTTAATTTACTGCAATGATTCAATTGTTTCCTTTATAGCCAGCACATTTTGTACCCTGTTTAAGAAATAGTTGACTACTCAAAGGTCGTGAAAATATTTCCCTTTCACATTTAGCTCTGTCATCCACCTGGGAGTGATTATTATATATGATATGAGGAATAGGTCAACATTTCCTTCTTTTGGTGTATGCATCCATTTGGCCCAGAACCATTCATTGAAAAGATCATACTTTTGGCCATTGCACTCCTATATAGTTTAAGAAATTCTGGTTGGCATTTCTTTTCTTTCAGCACATTACTTATATCTTTCCATTGTCTCCTGGATTTCATCTTTCCTACTGGAAAGTCAGTACTAAGACTTATACATTGCACTCTTCAAGGCAATGTGTCTTTCTGGGTTTGTTTTTCTCTGTTTTTAATATGATCTTCGTCTTTGGTTTTCAGCAATCTTACTGTGATGTGTTTAAATGTAGTTTTCTTTGTATTTATTTTGACACTGCAAACCTAGGTAATGTTATCTACATCTGGGGAAGTTTTTTGTTTGGTTTGTTTGTTAGCTTCTGGTGGCAGTTGGAACAGGAGAAAATCACCTTAATCCAATCAGGGACAGAACTAACTGAAGCTAGGTTTTACATAAGGCCTGGTCTATTTCCAGTTTGGCCATATTCATAGGTCACACTCCTTCAGAGTCCATTGAAAGCCTGGGTGTTTTCCAGGGCTAGCCTAGCTAGCCTTGGACATCAGTTTCTAATCTTAGCCCTGTGAATCTGCTGAAAGCTCTACTTACATTCTCTGTCCTTTAGCAGCTACTTTCTGTTTATCTTTTCATTCTCTCCCCCAGTGTCACTTATGAATCAGCAAATTCCTGAAGGGGAAAACAATGTAGAATGTTGAAATCACCTCGCATTTCCCTTTTCTCCATGATCTTGAACTCTAAGTTCTGGCTGCCTTTTTGGTGACTTTCAAAGAGTTATTTTTTTATTTGTCTGTTTTGGTTTGGTTTGGGGTTTGGGAGTGTTTGTTTTTTGTTTTGTTTGTTTTGTTTTGTTTTTTATCCAGCTTTTCTACTTGTTCTTGGTAGAAGAATTGATCTCCTGCAAGCTAGTTCCTTATGGCCAGAAGCAAAATTTTCAGTGGTATTTATATAGTAAATTTTGTTAACAGGTATTTTTAACCAGCACTGTCACTCAGTTTCAATATAATAGCTGATGTTCATAATACCAATCTGTGACATTCTGATCCTAATATGTCTTCTGAATCATCAAAGATTAAAATAAGAATAATTTGAGTTTTTAAAATATTTGATGAGTTTAGTTCATTTTACAAGTAATCTATGAATACAGTATATAAGAATTTGCCTTTAAAGTATTCCTGTAGTGGTGCTGGGTGGCTCAGTCAGTTAAGCATCTGCCTTTGGCTCAGGTCATGATCCTGAGGTCCTGGGATTCAGCCCCATGTCTGGCTCCCTGCTCAGCGGGGAGTCTCCTTCCCCCTCTCCCTCTGCCTTCTTCCCCATTCCCCACTCATGCTCTCTCTCTCTCTCAAATGAATTAATAAAAAATCTTAAATAAAGTATTCCTGTCAAGGTTTTCCCTCCTTTGCCTTATGCAGCACAGCTCCGAAGCATCAATTCTGCCAGGTAAGCATTTGAATAGCCTAAATCTGCTTCTTAAAAATGTCTTGGTCTGTCTGTTCACTCTCCAGAATTTCCATGCAGAAGAGGGACATTTTCCATCTGGCTAAGAACGAATTTGTGGCAGAAATTTAATTTTTATGCAAAAAATATCATCTTGGCTAACAAGATGCTTGGAATCTAAAGTGTATGACTCACCTAGTCTTGAATTGTTTGCTTTAGAGCTCTTGTCCAAAACCCGGCAGAGACAACCGATATTCAGGAGGAATTGTCTAGGGACATCATCCTCATCATTTATTTTTAGCTGAATGGTAGAGTTTCATTATATGTATATGTATATATACTATAAATTTGGGCCCCTTCCCCAGACTAGCTGAATTAAAACATCTTGAAATTTTTCAGAAACACTTGCTGTGATTCTAATGGGCCATCAGGTATTTTTAAATATTTTTAGATGACCAGAAAACTACATACCTAAATTGTATTATTTTAGTTTCTAGGAGAAATATCTTTACATAACCATGATTTGATGTTCTGTCGCCACCTATTCTTGAGGGTGAATGTAGGTGTGACCAACAGTTTGACATCATCTGTGAAACTATTTTGGGCAATACTGTCCATTGTGTGGTTCAATATTGCTTATACGAAGGACAGTGAGTTCACCAGGATTCACTCATGTGGCTTCCACTACCACCTGCACATCAGTGACTCCCAAATGTGCATCTTTGGCCCAGGTCTCTCTCCCAAGCCTATGGCACAGCTTTCCCTGGTTGTGCCCCTGGCAGCTCAAGCCCAACATGTGCAAATTGAAACCATTGTTAATACTGGCTCTCTTAGATCTGAGACTCCTTTTGATTCAGTGAATGGCATCTCCAATTACCTAAGATGGGAACCTGGGAATCATCCTCTGCTACCTCTCACATCTGCTTTTTTCTCTGCCCACTTCTATCTCCTGGTTTTGATAAGGAAAATCTGTGTCCAAAGATGGCCGACGGAGCCAGCAGGAGAGTCCAAGTCCTTGCCCTGGGCTCTTCCAGTTTCTTCTCCCTGCTCTGCTTCCCGTGCACACCAGTCTGGGTTCCTCTCCCTGCCCCGCTTCACCCATGCACCAAAAGTGCCAAGTATGTGGAAGTAGAAGTATATAAATTGCCCCCTTTGTGCTCGGGGCTCAGACCTTTGGAGACCACTCTCTTCTGAGCCCGCCTCTATTAAATAAACCTCCTATCCTCCAAGATCTCAGAGTGCCACTTGGTTCTTCCCTAGGGAGATCCAGTCCAGGTTCTGAAACATTTGGTTCCCTGACTGGGAAACCAATAGCGCTGGCCCATTGTTGCCACCGGTTTGGGGGCAATGGCGAGGCAGTGACAGAACAAGGGATCTTAGCGGAGAAGGCATGCCTGCCTAATTTTTGGCAGTCTCCCACCCTGGTCTCCTTGGCCGGCCCCGCTCCACTGTTCCTGCCAGACTCGAAGAGATTGGCAGGTGAAGAGCAAGTCCCAACGTCAGATTCCAGTGAGGCCTGGGGCCCCAGGACCCCCACCGGCCCACCTCCATTGGGGTGGGAGGGGAGACTGATCACCTCCCAGAGACCTCTTAGAGGTCTCACAGGTAGGGATTCCCAGGGAGAGAATGTAATAACTTATGGAGCATGAATGTGTGAGTGAATGTGCAGTCCGACCTGGCTTGCTCAAGCAGACTGATTATGTGATTCCACTGGTGGGCATACTTAAGGTCCCCAGAAGCCTACAGAGTCTGAGTGGGCCTGTCTGTGATTCCGCGATGAATGGCATACGGTCTATGGCGGCATCAGAATAGATTCCGATCATAAGTCATGATGCTGAGACTGCTACAGCTAAGCTTCACCTAAGCTCCTTTGGGACATGGCCAGACGGGCATCTGATTGGTCTCCTCACCTCAGGAGGCACCCCCCCTTTGTCTGTCTCTGCGCCACTGCACACAGGCACATCACCATGGGGTCAAGGCAGAGTAAACCTACGGTTCTAGAAACCATGATCAAAAATTTCAAGAAGGGGTTTTCAGGAGACTATGGAGTCAGGATGAACCCCGGCAAGTTGAGAACCCTATGTGAATTGGAATGGCCCACCTTTGATGTCAGGTGGCCTTCAGAAGGGACATTGGATGTCCCAACGATTCATTGAGTATGGCGAGTGGTAACAGGAGAACAAGGACACCCCGACTAGTTTCCATACATTGACTCCTGGCTAGGAATCGCTCAGACCCTTGCAATAGGCAGGGACAGGCCAGGGTCTTAATTGCCTCATCCAAGCGACCTAAAGAAAATCAGCAAAAGCCCCAGTCTCCACAAATCCTAGCCGGAGATCCCGAGGATGAACCCATCCTGCCCCCACTGTACATACCCCCAAGACCACCTACACCTGGCCCTTCAGCTCCACACTCTCCACCGCCAACAGTTTCACCAGCGCCCCCAGGCCCAGAGGATCCACCGGCACCCCCAGGCCCAAAAGATCCACTTTGTCCAGGACCAGCAGCCAGGCTGTGCCCCAGGCTAGGTGCAAGCGCCCTCCAAATGTCGATATGAGAGATGCGGGAACCCGAGAGGCACGATGAAGTAGGGATGGTCTAACCCGGCTGCTCCATGATGTAAACATAACACCCCATCCTACTCTGAGAAACCACAGGCTTTGGTAGACCTCACAGAATCCCTCTTCCAGACTCATCGGCCAACCTGGGAAGACTGCCAACAGTTACTCCACAACCTGTTTAACACAGAGGAAAGGAGGAGAATAATGAAAGTTCCATGGCAGTACCTAGAAGAGCATGCACCAGTGGAAGTCATTGACCCTGCTGCCTGGGCTAATACAGCCACACCTGAAGTGTGCCCAGCATGGGACTTCACCACAACCGAGGGACAGGCCCACATGCACTGGTACCAGGAGGCCCTCCTCCAGGGAATCTGGGTAGGAGCTAAGAAACCCATGAACATGACTAAGGTATCCTTGGTCACTCAACAACCAGGGGAGTCCCCTGGGGACTACTACGAAAGACTATGTGAAGCCTACAGGATATACACTCCATTTGACCCCAAGGCACAGGAAAGCCAACAGATGGTAAACACCTTTGTGGCTCAGGCCACCCCAGACATCAGAAAAAAACTTCAGAAACTAGAGGGTTTTGCTGGGATGACTAATAGAAATTGCCAGTAAGGTCTACATGAACAGGGAGGTCGCAGCCAAAGGGGAAGCCGACAAAAAGATGAAAAAGAAAGTCAGCCTCCTTGCCACCACCCTGAAAGAAAAGGACAACACAAAGATGGGGAGACCCCAACCACTGAAAGGGGGGAAGCCCAGAACCCCCTTGGCAGGGGATCAATGTGCCTACTGTAAAGAGAAAGGGCATTGGAAAAACGAATGTCCCAACCGGGGAAGGGCTCAAAAGCCCAGCCGCTACAAGGAAGAACCCTGAGAGGAGGACCTCATAGGCCTTGTGGGAATGGACTCAGACTGAGGGAGACTGGGCTCTTTCTTCCTTGGCCCCCATGAGCCCATGGTCAAAATGAAAGTGGGGGGTCAACCATTGACTTTTATGGTTGATACTGGGGCCGAGCACTCTGTTGTCACGTCCCCAGTGGCAGCTTTCAGGAGAAAGACGGTGACCATCCTTGGGGCCACCGCGATGCAGGTGACACAACAGCCCTTTTGCCAGACTCACCAGTGTGAACTCGGGAGCCACAAGGTCTGACACGAATTCCTTTATCTGCCTGATTGCACCATCCCTCTCTTGGGCCAAGATATACTCTCCAAGCTTAGGGGCTCAGATAACCTTTGAGCCCACTGGACACACTAGCCTCTGACTGAGGAGGAACCTAAGGCAAGAGGAGACGGGGTCTCTAATACTAGCAATTACCATGCCAAGGAAAGAAGAATGGAGGCTATTCTGTGCCCAGGCCCAACCGAACAGCCCATTGGAATTCAGACTCGCCTTCCCTTCAATATGGGCTAAAACAACCCATCTAGAACTGATCCCAGGAGCCCAACCTCAGAGGCAAAGACAATATACACCCTTCCACAAGACGCTCCACTTAGCTCCCCAGAGCCAGCCACTGTTTGCCTTTGAATGTTCTGAACCTGATACAGGGCGCCAGATGCAACTGACTTGGACATGCCTTCTGCAGGGGTTTAAAAACTCACCAACCCTCTTTGGGGAAGAGCTGGCCATGGACCTCTCCAGCTTCCCAAGATAGGCCAACGATGCACCCTCCTCCAGTATGTGGATGACCTCCTCCTTGCCAATGACACACAAGAAGATTGCACAAAAGGCACAAAGGCCTTCCTACAGCTCCTCTCAGACTCGGGATACTGAGCCTCATGGAAGAAGACACAGATCTGCCAACAACAGGTCCTATACCTTGGTTTCCTCATCACCCAAGGGAAAAGAGAATCAGGGCCAGAGAGGAAAAGGGTCATCATCTCCCTGTCACAGCCCCAGACAAAAAGGGGCCTACGAGAATTTCTGGGGGCTACCAGATTCTGCCACATCTGGATCCTTGGGTTCTCGGCAATAGCAAGATCCCTCTATGATCTCTTAGGAGGAACAGATCGAGAACCCCCTGCCTGGACTGAGGAAGCAGAAGTTGCTTTCACAGAGATAAAGACCACCCTGGGGCAGGGTCTACCAGATGTAGAAAAAAGGAAAAAATAGCGCTCAGGGTACTCACCCAGACTGTTGGACCCTGGCAACGACTAGTTGCTTACCTGTCAAAGAAGCTGGACCCTGTGGCAACAGGATGGCCACTGTGCCTCAGGGCACTGGCAGTCACAGTCCTACTCATCAAGGAGGTGGACAAACTTACCCTGGGGCAAGAACTTAACACCAAGGCCCCTCATGCAGTTGTGTCCCTCATGAATGCACAGGGACACCGCTTCCTTTCCAACTCTCAGCTAGTACAATACCAAGGACTCCTCTGTGAAAACCCACAGGTCACCCTTGAAACAGTAAGGACATTAAATCCAGCAACCTTTCTCCCCATGGAAGGAGGGGAACCAGACCATGACTGCTCTGAGGTGATGATGAAGTCTATGCGAGCCATCCAGATCTGTGGGAAAGAATCCAGAGCTCACGCTGTTAAGCGATGGCAGCAGTTACCTACAAGAGGGTGCCCGGAAAGCGAGTTTTGCAGTACATATACATGGAGCCATTGACAAGGAAAGGGGCCTCCTAACTGCAGCAGGAAAAGCTATCAAGAACAAGGAGGAGATACTGAGACTCCTCAAAGCTGTCTGGCTTCCAAAGGAAGTAGCAATCCTGCACTGTAAGGGACACCAGAAAGGAGACGACCCCATAGTGTGGGGAAATCGTCTGGTAGATGAGGCAGCCAAAACCTCAGCCAGTGAGGACATGGACAGAGCCCCTTCCCTCACCATGACCCTAACACCCCCAGAAGAAGTCCCTCCGCCCAGTTACACTAAAAAGGAAAAGGAATGGGCCGTGGCTGAGGGGGCCATCCTGACTGAAAAGGGATGGTGGATGATGCCAGATGGGCACATCTTTGTTCCAACAGCAACTGGAGGGCAGCTAGTCAAGGAACAGCACCAACTCACTCATGTGGGAAAAACTGCATTAGAGGCCCTCCTCAAGAAGCACTACTACATCAATCAGCTGCCAGCACTATGCCGAGCAATGAGTGAACGATGCATAACGTGTGCTAAAGATAATGCTTGGTCTGCGCCATGGTCCCTGCCAGGTGTCCAGAGGATAAAAGCAACCCCCTTCGAAGATCTAGAGATAGACTTCCCAGATGTGCAGCCAAGCAGGGGGTTCAAATATCTCCTAGTAATAGTATGCATATACTCTGGGTGGGTCGAAGCCTTCCCAGCCAGGACAGAGCAAAGCCAGTAAGTAGCTAAAGTCCTCTTGTGGGAGATCATGCCCTGGTTCAGCCTGCCATTAACAATCCATAGTGACAATGGACCCGCATTTGTGGCAGATATTGTACAGGTCTTCACCAAATCTCTCAACATCACCTGGAGACTCCATACTCCTTACTGGCCCCAAAGTTCAGGGAAAGTAGAGCAAATGAATCACACCTTCAAGGGAACCTTAGCAAAGTTTTGTCAGGAGACTAACCTCCCATGGCCAGATCTGCTACCCCTAGCTCTCCTGCTTGCTTGATACACGCCCAGGACATCAGGTTTCTCCCCATTTGAATTAAATTATGGACAGCTTCCCCCGTGCTTGCTCCAGGTTCTGTAACACTTTCAGGCTCAAATTTCTCACCTGGATTCCTGGAAAGGACTGCTAGCTGAATGTTTATGGCTCTATTCTCTTTAATCCATTTACACAATTTTTTTTAAAGATTTATTTATTTGAGACAGAGTGCAAGCACACGCACATGATGGGGTGAGAAGCAAAGGGCAAGGGAGAGAGAGAATCTTAAGCAGATTCCCCACTGAGCATGGAGCCCAACATGGAGCTTGATCTCATGACCCTGAGATCATGACCTGAGCCAAAACCAAGAGTTGGACTCAACTGACTGAGCGACCCAGGCACCCCATTTCCACAATTTTTAAGATTAGCTTTCTAAAGCAAAAACCTGATTATTAACTCCCTTGTGAACTGCCCATGCCTCTGCCAGTGTCTTTAACTCTAAAGACATATCTAAACTTTTGGGGATTACATATAAAGCTCTCTATAATCTGCTTCCCACCTTCCTCCTTATCCTCATCTCACATCTTGCTTCTAACATGTTCTAGAATAACCCAGTCTCATACCCAGACCTTCTCATTTGGGCTTTTCTGCTCAGAATGTTCCCTCCATTCTTTGTCTGGAAAATCCAACTGGTTGTTCATAATTCAACTCAGAAATAACCTTTTCCTGAAAACCTTCCTGACTCCTCCAGGATGGCCTATGACCTCCTATTCCAGATTCCCCAAACACCACTGCTTGCCTCATTATACCACATTGATACTATTTGTTTACATAGCTATCTTTCTTTAATCTATAAATTCCTTCAAAACGGGAAACTTGGTTTTACTATATTTATTCTCACTGCCCCACAAAATAATGGGCATAGTGCAGACCCACCAAAAACATGTTTGAATGAGGGAAATTTTTAATGTGCTTTTTGGGCTTTTGTCAATTAAAGAAAACTCCCCCTCAAAAAAAAAGATAATTATAATCCCTTTTATACTTCATTGCCAGAAAGTTTAGAATTCAGGTTTATCTCCATTGTAATACTTGGTCTTAGACCAAGTTTTCTAACCATATCCCATTCCCAACCCCCATCATTTTCATCATGTAGCTTCTGTTCTTTGACCCCAATATAACTCACCCAGAATCTGCTGTTTTATGTATTACCCTGTGGCATTCAAAGCCCAGCGTATAATGAGCTATGCAATCAAACAGAACTTGGGTTCGGGTTCTGGCCTACTATTTATTACCTGTAAATATTAGATAATTTATTAAACAACTCTAAGTCTCAGCTTCCTTATTTGCAAAGTGGGGATAACAACAGTATCCACTTTACTGGCCAATGAGGTTGTGAAGCTATGATTAAGTAAGATAATGCGCAGCACATACCTCAATACCATAACAAAAGTTCAGTAAACATCAACAGATATCATTATTGTTATCAACATTACTAGCACATTAGCAAGACAGAAGCTACTATAGGCAGACATAGTTAACCTTCACTGCTCTATCCTGAAGGTAGCAAAATGTCTACCACATTAACAATTGCTCACTAAGTAGTTATTGCTATTAATCCTTAAGGGCTCCAGACAAGTGAGTTTTTGTTGTATTCTTATACTGCCATAGTGATTTTTAGTTTTCTTTTTCTCATTTTATGTTGTAAGTTATCCTGCCTTATTATTAAAAGGTTCCCAGAATTTATGTATTCTGATTTTCCGGTATCATGATCATAATCATCATTATCATCCCACCACAGTCACCACCATTACCACAGCATTACATACAGGACCCTGGACTTCCCTTTCTCTAGGACTGTTCCTTCTCTTATCCCCAACCTAACAGATTCTATAGCCTTCTCTGCTTAAGTCCTACATGGAAATTTGGGGCTAGAAGACATGAAGCTAGGTGTTCTGCGCAGGACAGTGCTGTAGATAGAAGGTACTCTCAAATGGGAGATGGGGAGCTTGTATTGGGAAGCTGACCAGAAGTGGCACAAGGAAAGCTAGAAGGGACAGTGAGTCTGAGCTTGAGACTATGGGTACCTGGAAGTCAGAACTGAGCATAGCATAAAAGAAATAGGAAGAATGAATCAAGGAAAGAAGGAGACCAGGAGTCTATTTGGCTTCCTCCATCTTTCTAAATGCTTCAACTTTGAAAGCTCATTGGAGAATTGATTGGCTTGAAAAGACACCTAAGCACTTTTCCAAGGAGGTAGAATTCTTTAACCAAGGTCCAACATTTTTTTTTTTTTTTGCCATAGATAAAAGAGTTAATCTGAAGAACTATGTGACCCTTGGTGAGAATGAGATGGTCAAGATGTAAGTAACTGGATACCTGGCCCTGTTTGACTAGATAGAAAAAGAGTCTCTACAATAGGAAGACCCTGAAGACCTAAGTTCTTAGAGGAAGCAATATGATTAGGAGAGATGCCTGTGAGAAAGGAAAGGGAATAAAAGAAGCAGAAACTGACTATTAAACTTTATTTAATAAATTGAACTGTGCCTGGAGTCACAACATAGATTCTTAAGTTAGCTACAAGCAATGTCCCTGGCAGATCACAAAAACACAAGGGTCAGGATAATGCTGGCTTAGAGCAGCCATGGCAGGATTTATGCAATTAGAGCAGAGGAAGCCCCAGGAGATGGTAATCAGGAAGCAGGAGGTGAAAGATGGTAGAAATTAAGTAGAGGCACAGAGAGAAATTGAGTCAAAATTCCTTGTGGTTTTAAAAAAGGCAAAGAGAAAAGAGTAACCTAATTTTTTAACTTGTAGCTCTCAGGTGCAATCTCTTGTTTGGATTAGTTCCCAAACTACAATCCAGTAATTCTCAAGACAGTACTCATAAAGAAAAATACTTTAATGTAAAAAGGAAAAGAGCTTAAACTTTTTTAATTTTTATATTTCTTTGAACTTGACTGTTATCATTTCTAATAGGCTTAAGTCTGTAAACCAGGTTTTACTTTACCTAACTTCAAACACAGTGACTGTATCTTTCCACAGCATCTTCTAGCACATAACCAATTATTGATGTGAGGATGATTTTTTAAAAATAATAAATAATAACCAGGAATATGAGCTAAGCTTGTTTTTTGCCATAATATTAACATTAGTGCAGTACATTTTAACATATTAATTGTGAGGCAGTATCTGATTATTTAGTATTTGCCAGAAGCAACCCAAAATATCTATGATTCTATTTTTCAAATCTCTTTATTCATTCTACTGAGGTTTTTTTTTTTAAGATTTTGAATGAACTCAGAATTATAGACTAAAGAAAACACATTTGAAGTAGTAATAGCTGAGAAATTTCCAAATGTCTTGAAAACAGTAAACCCAATAATTAAAAATTCAATAAACCCCAAGCAGGAAAAATATAAAGAAAAGCAGACTAAGTCACATCATAATCAAATTTCTAAACATCGGTGCTAAAGAGAAAGTCTTAATTTCAGACAGAGAAAAAAGACACATTATGTACAGAGGAACAAAGTTAAGAAAGACAACAGATGTCTTGTCAGGAGCTAATTAAACCAGGAGATAATGGAGCAACATCTTTGAAGTTTTGAAGAAAAAAACCTGTCAACTGAGAATTTGATATCACAGAAAATATCTTTCAAAAGTGGAGGCAAAATAAAGGCTTTTTCAGAAAAAAACCTGAGAGAATTCATTGAAACCAAATATATATTACAAAAAATAATAGAGGAAGTTCTTTGGACAGAAGGAAAATGATACAAGATGGTTTCATAAAGTTCTGATAAATATATGGATAAATAAGAGACTTTTTTTCATGAATGTATCTCTTTAATAGATAATTGATAGTTTAAAGAAAAAATAAATAATGTATTATAGAGTTTGTAACATATATAGAAGTAAATTATATGACAACAAAAGCATAAAGGATGGGAGAGAGAAGTGAAAGTGTATGTTGTAAGGTTTTTACAAAATGACATGACATTATTTGAATATAGATTATAAGTTAGACATGTACATTGTAAACAACTAAAAAACTAATACAACACAAAGGTATGGATAATAGGGAATAAAGGAGATAAAATGAAGTCATTAAAAAATGTTCATTTAATCCCCCAAAAGACAGGAAATTAAAACCTTATGGGGCAAATAAAAAGTAAATATCCAAGAACAAATACTATATGGTTCCTCTGATATAAATATCTAAAGTAGTCAAAAGCACTGAAACAGAAAGTAGAAAGTTGGTTGTCAAGGCCTGAGGGAACAGGAAGTGGGGGAGAGAAAATTAGGGTTTAGTGGGTACAGTTTCAGGGTTGTAAGATAAAAAATTTCCAGAGATCTGTTGCACGACAATGAGAATATGCTAAATACACTGAATTATACACCTGCAATGGTTAAGATGGTAAATGTAATGTTATGTGGGTTTTTTTTTTTACTATAATGAAACAATCTTTAAAAAATAGCAAGATAGTAAATTTAATTTCAACCATAAAAGAATTACACTAAATGTTAATAGTTTAAATATTCCAATTTAAAAAGCAGAGGTAATGTTAGAAAGTAAGACCCAGTTATAAACTGTCTCCAAAAAAATCAGCTTTAACTATAAAGACATAGATTGAATCAATGTGAAAAGATAGAAAAAGACATACCATGTAAACACTAATCAAAGGAAAGTAGGAGTGGCTATATTGATATCACACAAATTAGATTTCAAAAAAAGGAATATAACAGAGATAAAGACATTTCATAATGATAAGGGTGTCACTTCACCAGAAGAACATGAACCTAATTATGTATGCAGCTAATAACAGGGTTTTAAAATACACGAGTCAAAAACTTACAGAACACAAAGAAAAAGTAGAAAAGTCCACAAGTAAGACTGGACATTTCAACACTCCTTTCAGTAATTGATAGGACAGAAATGTAGAAAATCACTAAAAATATAGAAGAATTTACCAACCCACTATCAACCAAAGTGCCCCATCAATTGATTTTTGAATGTTAAAACAACTTTGTGTTCCTTGGATCAATCCCACTTTATTTTGATATATTATCCTTTTTATATCATTGTGTGTTATATAATCATGTATATTGACTTGTGAATATTTTCTAAAGGATTTCTATTCTACCTGAAAACAGAAGAATAATTAGGTGATCCTTGAACAACATGGGTTTGAACTGTGTGAGCCCACTTATACATGGATTTTTCTTTCCAGTAAATACAGTACAGTAAATGTATTTTCTCTTATAATTTTCTTCATAACACTTTCTTTTTTCTAGCTTACTTTATTGTAAGAATACAATATATACTACACATAACATACAAAACATGTGTTAATCAGCTGTTGATGTGTTATTAGTCTGGCTTCTGGCCAACAGTAGGATCGTACCAGTTAGGTTTTGGGGGAGTCAAAAGTTATATGTGGATTTTTGACTGTCTAGTGGTCAGGGCATTTTTCAAGGGTTAACTGTACATTCTTTTCAAATGTATATTGAACAGTCACCAAAATAGGGAACATATTCTGGGATGAAACAAGTCTCAATAAATATAAAAGTATTGAAATCATAGTAGATCAGCAGGTATGTTTTCTGACCATAATGGAATTAAACTAGAAATCAGTAACAGAAAACATCTTTAAAACATCCTAAATATTTGGAAGTTAAACAACACATTTCTAAATAACCCTTAGGTTAATGAAGAAATCACAAGGGAAATTAAGAAATACTTTTTAGTTAAATGAAAATTAAAACACAACATCAAAATGTGTGAGATGTAGCTAGTTCAGTGCTTCGAAAGAAACTTATGGCTTTAAATGATTATATTAGAAAAGAAGAAAGATCAAAATGAATGAAATAAATTTCCACCTAAACTAGAATAAAAAGAAAAAATTAAACCCAAAGTAAGCAGAAGAAAGGAAATAATAAAGATAAGAGAAAAAGATACCCAATTAAATAAAAAACAGAAAAGTACTGTAGAAAATCAATAAAACCAAAAGATGGATCTTTGAAGAGATAAATAAGATTGCTGACCTCTCCGGAGGTCATTGGTCATTGGAAAGACATGACTGTCTATTGACCAGTGAGCTGGACCTGGGGGATCAGAGGCTCCTCACGCTCTCCTCTGTCCTTGGAGTATGGGTTCTGCCGGCTTTTCCTGCTCCCAGAGGCTGCTCCTTGAGGTAGTGATGTGGTGTTGAGAGCACCTGCATGGTATACCTGACTGAATCCAGTTAAGGCCTCTTTATAAACTTTTAAGATTTGGTGGGCAGGTGTGGGGATCCATTCGTCTTGCTGCCACCCAAAACAAGCCTTGTGTGTAAGTTCCCTTTGCTTATTTAAAACTGCCACATACAAACCTAGAGTGACCTGCCTCTCCTTTTGGTCTCTGCCTATCCTCTGAGTACAGGGGCTGATTTCAGTTTTCACCTGGGAAGCCCCTGAAAGAATTGCAAACCAATAACATTTTAGTATTATTATTATTAGTATTAAAGTGGAGTGAGAGAGAGAGAGATGAATTGCCTATTTCAGGAATAAAAAGGGATCATCATGAAAGATTATAGACATTAAAAGAATAATAAGGAAATGTTATAAAAAATCTTATGTTCATAAATTCCAAATCTTAGATGAGATGAACAAGTTTGTTGAACAACACAAACTACCAAAGATCTTTTAAGGAAAAATATAGAACTTGAATAGCTCTGTATCTATTCAGTCACTTGAATTCATAGTTAAAAACCTTTCTACAAAAAAACATCTGGCTCAGGTGATTTCACTGGTCAATTCTGTGGTCTAGGAGCCAGGGGAGACTGTAGGGAACTGACTGCAAAGGAAAACAAACTTTTGGGAATTAAAAAATTCTCCTGTATCTTGATTTCAGCAATGGGTACATAACTGCATTCATTTGTCAAAACTCATCAAATAGTATGCTTAAAATCAATAACTTTTATTATATGTAAACTACACATCAATAAAGCTAACAGAAAAAAAGCCCGATACTATGCCAACAAAGAAGGATGAGAGCTCATTTTTCATTTCTACTATAGAAGGAATTCATGCACAGGGAAGGTTATTGAGCTAAACCAGATATTCTCCATCTCTGCTGTACTTTAGAGACATCTAGGCAGCTCTTTACTAATGCCAAAGGTCAGACCCTACCTCCAGAGGTTCTAACAGTTCATCTGATGCTATTGGACTAAATTAGAATTCAAAAGTGTCTTCTAATACTAACCACTGAAATTTCACTGGCTTTGGTTATTTTTTTTAAGTTTAAATGAAGTTAATTTGGCAACATTATTGTTCCCAACCTCACGCAGCCACCTGGTTGCCTTGCCAAGTGTATTTTCAAAACCATTAGGCAATATGCTGAATACTTTAGCAATTATAACTTTAAAATGTAGGTTATAGAGAAACAGAAATACTTTAGACTACAGCTGAGATACAGTATCCCAAGAACATATGCGAGTTTCCCAGATGGCCTAATCCCAAGGGAACATATGTAGATATGTAGACATATACTTATTATGAACCATCAGAAAGCCCGGAAAATCAGTTTTTACAAAGAGAGAGAAAGAAAGAAAAGATAGAAAGAATAATGAGTTTTTATTATTCAGTGTATTCTCCTTCAATCTTATTTTCTATGCCTTAATGATTGTCTGGAGACAAAATTATTTTATAGGCTATCTTAGACTCAACCATGTGACTTTGAGAAACTAAGTCTTTCTCCTAATAGAAATAGGAGATTAAGGGGAATTTTTTTCTCTGAAGTTATGTCAAAAAGGCTCTAAATTTCAAAGTCAAGGAATATGTAAACAGATAAATTAAATGTACTTCACTGGGTCAGTTTTTCTCAATTTACCTTTTAAACGTAAATATCTTCTCTTACCTCTGGTTTCTCCAGGCAATCCCAAATTCTTTTCAATTTCTTCATTAATCACAGAATTTTGATGATATAATCTATGTAACCAATTTTTTGGCTTAATAGCCAGATGATGCTTTGTTTTCCAAATTGATTTATTATTTATGTCAGATCTGTTCACATAGATTTAATATTTCCTATATCCCCACATTATTTAGCACAATGCCAGACATTGCATTGATAATATAATTTTTGGATTCTAAAATACCATTTTTTCTCATCTTAACATTCCTGAAATATTTATCTTATAATCCATGTATTCATTTAATGTAATATTCTTAACATTTTTCTAAGAAAACTAATTGACAAACATCTTAGAATTGAAGAAAAATTGTTTTTGTGTTTTTTTTTTTTACTGGTGATTTGTATTCTCTGCAGAATACATAGATCCCATCCTTTTATCAAGTCAATGCCTTTATATGTTCTGCATGTTCTTCACTAACAAGACATTAGTAGGAGTAATGCATAGAACTAGTAATACTGAACATGGACATCTCCACTATAGTAAGCAAGTTTTCTTTTCCCTTCCTACCATTTAATTTTCTGTTCTCCTTCCATACCCAATGTCAAATATGTAAATGACCAGACAATCCTTGATTTTTCCATGGGATTGAACAACCCCAGATGATTGCCAGTCTGATTACCAACCCCAAATGATTATAAAAAAGAAAACAATAAGAAGTTATTTCTTTAACAAATTAAAGTATTTCAAACCTACCTTAAATAATAAGTGAAAACAGATTTACAGTCCATATTTCCCAAATTCTTGATATTCATTCTATCTGCCACAGTATGGCATGAATGCATCCTGCCAATGACACAAGTCCTACTATTGCTTTAGAACTAGAAGGATCTTAATCAAAACTGAATATGCAGTAAATGACTCTCATGTTTCTGAAACCAGAGTGTTTGCAAAAATGACTTGTCATGCTCAGTGCAACAACTTGAGGACAGCAGATTTTGAGCCCACCCAAATGTTCTGTGTATTTAATTATAGTTTTATATGCTGTAACTGTGGAAAACTTTATATAAGAATAAAAAAAGTATACTAGTGGTTGGGGGAAAATGTTTTTCAATATCAGAAAAGAAATAGATTTTATCTAATCATCCATCACACTGTTAGAGACACACTGCAAATATATACTTAAGAATTAGATGTTTATTTCTTTCCTTCTTCTGAGGTCTTTCTACACTTCAGTTTTATTTAATATCTATAGTGAACTCCATTGATGTTGATAAGTTAAACCAGAGTAGCTTCTCATCACTGAAATCCATTATAATACTTCTTAGATATTCTCAGGGAAAAACAAATAGATTAATGGAAGAAGACCCAGAGACTCATCCTAAAGCCTCCACTGAAATGCACCATGGTTCAAAGAATAAATATACATTTTGGTTTTTTTCCCCTGCAGTGTCTGTATTTTGCTTCTCAGACCTGACCACAGTGACATTTTTGAACATTACTGTGTAGATGCCTCATTGTTACTATTTGCATTCATATTGGGCAAAAATGTCAAGATGCAGTCCAGAAAAAAATACCAGAGGAGAGAACAAAGAGTTGGCAATAAATATCCAATTTGAAGGTGACCTCCAATCTGTCTCTTCTATAATTAAGACTTGTTACTTCTCTTATCAAGCCTCTCACCTTAAGTTCCTTGCTTTGGTTGACTTTAACAGGGAAGAGGACTGTCTTCTGGGTATCTAAATAAGTAGATGTTACATTTTCAAGGTACTACTGTTTTCTTTTATCCAAAGTAAACATGAAAGCTAATTTAAGGAAATAAATATGTAAATTGTTAATTCAGAAACGTTTCTAATTTTATATGTCACAAGACACTTTTCCTAAAAAAACAAGCTATGCTGAGGTTAATGATAAAAGTTGAATGAAAAGATGAACTATTCGTCACTGTTGGCATAACAAATGTTTTATAAGGTTTTCATACATGGGCTGATTTTGGAAATAATTCACTTAAATACTAGCAGTTATCAGGGAGAGGAAAGGGTGGGGAAAGAACAGATGAGATTTCCAGGTGCCCTCTGTGGCAGATGAAGAGGGCTTGCTTGTCCTCTGATGAGAAACCCAGCAGCTGTCAGGAAAATGATTGCTTCTAGAGACACGAAGATACAGCTGGTGATAGAGATAGACTGGCACACAGACAGAAGAAAGGTGGACAAGTCAAAAATGGAATCCCTCAGGGAACCATCATCACCAACTCCCATCAGAAGCTGGGGTGGAAACAGTCACCTTCTCTGTCAGGATCTCTAGTGGGAGCTCCCCCCTAGAATTAGAAATGGGCAGAAATGGTGAGTGTTAGAGTCACCTCTAGAGATGAGAAGTTGAAAGAGAAATTGAGGGGTGAAGAAGCTGGCAGCTCCTGTCATTGGTGGTGTTGGTGGGAGCAGGGGAATGGAAGTTCCACATAGAGAAAGTGACGTTCCTGACTGGGGAGTCTCCTGCTTTAAGGCTTCTCCTTCTCCTTCTCCTTCTTTTTCTTAAGCCTGCTTCTTTTGACATTGTCTTGGTCAGAAAAGTTATTGAGAAAAGCAAATTAGTTTTGCCTACTTTTTCTAAGAAACATTTGGTATCCTTAGAAGATTATTGTCATTTGAAGAGTTCATGGTTAATCTTAAAGCAGCACTAGGAATGAGACTTGTGTCTCCTTTCCTTGCTTCCTTTTTTCCCAGCTACCTTTGACGATGTAATCCTGAGAGAGAAAAGTCTGCTATATCTCTATTTTCCCCTTCCCAGGTTCTCCTGACAGGGGATGTGGAGGTGGCTGGTAGGGATGAGGTGTAGTGGCCAGAATGAGGTGGTGTGAGGGCTGTGGTCAATTCACCTGGAACTTTATGAAGACAGTGGGAAATACTTGGTCACTGGTGTCCACTTGCTTTTAGTTTCCTTTGGAATCAGAAGTAGCTCCTGCTAACACATGGTGATGCAGGAACACACTGAGTGTGACTAGACTGGACAATAAGTAGGTATCAGTCATTAGGAAATTTGGCAAGAAAAATGCCAGCTTGGAGTCTACATGTCAAACTCCAGTCTTGCTTCTCTTGCCTTTATTCATCTCCACTCTCCAGAGTGGAATCCACTGAGTTCTTCCTCTCCCTTCTACCTCTGCAACTCCCCCTTGAGTGTGCACCTACCACTGAACTTAAAGCAAGAAAGATTTTTCAGCATAAGCCTCTCTCCCACTGAATCAAGGTTCATCCAGGGATTCTTTAGTGTGGAAGCACTCTATCAAATCACTTTGCTCAGGTATAGTTACCCAAATTAGGTCTCTTCTCCCATCTTGGCCCAAAGTCACAGATCCACATTCTCTTCCACTCAACTTGTTTAAGGTCCCAATACCTTAGTTTATTAAGGCAGAAAAAAATATTCAATGGAAAAAGTCTATTCAATAAATGGTGTTGGGAAAACTGGACAGCTATATACAGAAGAATGAAACTTGACCATTCTCTTACACCATACACAAAGAGAAATGTGAAATGGATGAAAGACCTCAATGTGAGACAGGAAACCATCAAAATCCTAGAAGAGAACATAGGCAGTAACCTCTTTGACATTGGCCACAGTGACTTCTTTCAAGACACGTCCCCAAAGGCAAGCGAAACAAAAGCGAAAATGAACTTTTGGGACTTCATCAAGATAAAAAGCTTCTGCACAGCAAAGGAAACAGTCAACAAAACTAAGAGGCAACCTATGGAATGGGAGAAGATTTTTGCAAATGACATATCAGACAAAGGGCTGGTATCCAAGATCTATAAAGAACTTCTCAAACTCAACACCCAAAAAACAAATAATCTAGTCAGGAAATGGGCAGAAGACATGAACAGACACTTCTCCAAAGAAGACATACAAATGGCTAACAGACACATGAAAAAATGTTCATCAACATTAGCCATCAGGGAAATTCAAATCAAAACCACATTGAGATACCACCTTAGACCAGTTAGAATGGCAAAAAATGAGAAGGCAAGAAACAACAAATGTTGGAGAGGTTGTGGAGAAAGGGGAACCCTCTTAACTGTTGGTGGGAATGCAAGTTGATACAGCTACTTTAGAAAACCGTGTGGAGGTTCCTCAAAAAGTTAAAAATTAGAGCTACTGTATGACCCAGCAATTGCACTACTGGGCATTTACCCCAAAGATACAGATGTAGTGAAAAGAAGGACCACATGCACCCAAATACCTTAGTTTAAATCATCTAATACTTCGCTTTTATGAAAAAACTGATTAAGAGATTAACTTTGTAAAGGAAATAATTTGAGAGAGAGTGTCTCCTTCCCTAGGCACTCAAAGCTCTTCCTGTGGGCTAAGTTCAGTTCTAAGGAGGCTGTCAGCTTGCACCTAATACCTTGTACCCATTCACATAAATACCTTCTCCAAGAATCACCGTAATGTAACACTTTAGTCTTGTCTTTTTTTATGCCCTATCTACTTATATTTGTTCACAAAGATGATAAATACAAAAAATTAACCAAATAGAAATAAAAATAGAGAATGAATAATAAAGCAGATATTAAAGCTCTATCATTACTGAGAAGGATTAGAAAACTTTTTTTTAAGTTTTTTTTATGTTAACTCCAGTATAGTTAACATACAGTGTTGTATTAGTTTCAGGTGTAAAATATAGTGATTCAACAATTCTATACACTACTCAGTGTTCATCATGATAATTGTACTCCTAATCTCCATCACCTATTTTACCCATTCCCCCCACCTCTGGTAACCATCAATTTGTTCTCTACAGTTAAAAATCTGTTCCTTGGCTTCTCTCTCTCTCTCCGTTTTAGAAAAGCTAGTTTTAAGCTTCCTGGCAGTAAAGGCAAAAGGGAAAATACAATATTTGGAAGGAAAAAGCATGCCAATTTTTTATAAGAGATAAAATTTATCATCCTTTCTAACTCAGAGAAATTGTTTGCACAACATTGTCTGAGAAGCAGGGAGTGGTTCAATGGATAATGTTCTCAGCCAATAAAGATAATAAAGAAGGAGTTTTCATAAAAACATCTGTGTAGTAACCTTTGGCAGAAGTACTACAGGGGACACAAGGGAAAGGGCATTTGAGTTTGCCAGGGGGTGGAGCAGAGGAGCCTTCACCAAGGAAAATAAAATGTTAGTGCTGAGTGTAATTTTAGCAGATAGAAACAAGAGAACAGGGATTTTCTAGAAGCAGAGACATAGAGTTCATAAAGTTCTAAAAGTTATTTGCATGTTCAGTGAAGCATCAAAAGTCCAATCATGTTGGGTCAAGACATAAGGGACATAAGAAGATAGGCAGTATAGGACCAAGATGCACATCTTGTGCCCCTTGCCTTTGGTGGATATTCTACAAGTTTGCATGAACCATGAATCAGGGGTATCTGTGGCTCTCCTAGCTAAATAGAGAATTCCTTTACTATTCTTAAAGACCCTGTTCTATCCATATGTGGTCCATTCTATCCCCCCTTGAATCATTCTACAGTTCCCAAATATCTCTATTGTGCATCACTTCTACTGAACATTTCCAGAAGGAGATCAAGAAGTATGTTCAGTAGGTTGCATTGTATTTCAATATGATGGCCTTGCTTCTGGAAGTATTACTTTTCCTAGGCAATAAATCACAGCTGTTACTAAAAATCACAAAGAGCCAAAGAGCCTTTGGTCTATGATTACTTTGCTTGAAACTTTGAAACTTTTACAATGAAAAGAAATAGAAAAATCTCACTGAGACATTTCAGTGCACATACCATGGTTAAGACATCCAAGGTAAGTTTGCATTTGTTGCCAGTGTAGTTACCTGAGCTGCTTTGACATATTTCCAAATGAACTTGCTACAGAGGTGAAATATCAGTCACACAATGCATGCACAGGTGAGGTAGAACAAGAACCACATTGCTGTATTTTTTTAGTCAAGATGGTTTTAATATGGAAGCACCAGAAAACTCAACACATTTAAACAATAAGGAAATATGTTGGCATTGGCTAGAATACAAAAGTCCAAAGGTAGGATAGCTTGAGGGTTAGCTAATTTAGTGGATCCAAATTTTTTACCCTTTGGTGTTTATGTCTCTGAATATATTATATGTCAGCCTTCATCCTTAAGATGAAATCGGGGTGGTTGCATCACTTCTGGACCTCAAAACCATGCAGGATAATAACAGGGGAACCAAAAAAAAACCTGCCCTTTGCTGTGTTCTTGCTTAAGATGGAAAAAATATTTCCCAGAAGTTTTGCAAACTTCATGTCATATCTCATTGCCACACGCCCAATCAGGAATATACCACACCCTGAAACTGAGGTCATCCTCCCAATCACAGGACTTCTATACAAAGTGAGGGCATGAAATGGGTATCAAGGAAAAAACTCTCATTTTCCAACCAGACCATCATTGTGCCAGGACTATAGAACAACTATTAAAAACAATTCTGATACTTTTGGCCAAGAATGAAATTTCTCTCTTTTGAAACTTGCCCAAAATAGCAAAAAGGATACCACAAGGTGGGGGCACAACCTCAAATCACACACTATGAAATATCTGCCAAATATCGTAAAATTGGGGTCAAAATAAATACGAGTTTTGAGAGACAACATGTACTTCCTCAGACCTCTGGTAAAATACTGATAAGCTAAAATAGTTGACACTGTCCAAAAAGCCCCATCCAAGGATGTTGTAATTGGAAGAGCAAGATTTGGCTAAATATCAGGCAGCTGGGAGTGGCTACAGTAGAAGCAGTTAATATGATTTGACAGAGGTGATAAACATGAGAGTCCAACTGCCAAACAGAAAAGATGTGACATACACATGAATGGAATTTCTGAAGAATAAAACAGAACATATGAAACAGAGAAAAGTATCCAACAATACAATAGAAGAAAACTGTTCTGGAATAATTGATAGAACTGAATCTATAGGTTGAAAGAAAAACGTTGACCCAGAAAAAAATGATACAGAATAATCAAGACCAAGCTATCTCCTTTGATAATGTTACTGATCTTCAAGGACGAAAAATGAATTTTGAGTTTACCCACAAGGAGAAAAATAAGTTTCTGAAGGAGGCAGAAATAACCAAGTGGATCCCAGAGACTTCGGTAACAATTAATGCCGTAAATCACAGATCAGTGTCTACAAACTTCTGACGGAAATTCTAAAGGAAGTGGGGCTTTTCTTTAGATTAAATGCTGTCAGGAAGCAGCAGTATTTTTGTGATTGAGTACCCTAGTAATTCTTATCTAAAATGTGAGAAGAATCTAGCAAGGCTAAATGTGTGATTGGTAAAGAATCAGCAATCACTCAGATTAGACAGGGTAGGGGGATATTTGATTATTTTTGTGGTTTGGGCGATGTTCATATTTTTGTCTGAAAATGGTTTTCTATGAAATTGTTTGTGTTCAGCAGAACACCATGGCCTGGTCGTGAGTGCCAGAGCAGCTCCCAGGGGTCAGGAACTGCTGTCCTCTCCCTCAACTGTCCATAGCTGAAGTTATATTGTGAATATGAATGTCTGTGTATTGTGGTTTGGGACTTCTGATATTCCTTAGGAACTTGAATCATGCAAATAAAATTGATACTTATAAGTTGCTATAATGAGCAAATGTGGTTCTAAGATTTCATTATGTTATGCATCTGTTGTTATAATTTTTTGGATGTGGGGTTTGCGTTGCAGTAGTTACAAAAACTATAGTAGTAATCGTAATAACAGCTGCCATTTATTGTGTCTAAGATGTACTACACAACATATAGGTGCTCTGTCCTTGCATCTCTTTTACCTCTCTCAAAACCTGGGAAGGTAGATATAATTATAGATGATAAAAAATAAACTCAGAGAGTGTACATAATTTCCCCAAGGTCGCCCATGAATTGCGTGGCAGAGACACAATACATTTCCATGTCTCTCTAACCTCAAATCCCATATCATTTAAGTTGATAAATGTTAATATAAGTTTTCAGAAACCTATTATTTTCTATTATCAGAACAGCAAATGCCAAAAACAGCAGTAGCAGCAGCAACAATAGCATAGAAAGTACATTTTTGTTAAAAAAAAAAAAACAACTCTTGAGACTGCCTCCTTCCCCCATATAAGGTTTTTTTAATCTGAAATTTACTGGATTACCTGATATTTGCATAATGACTTTGTTATCATCATTTTTTTTTCTTTCAGCTGATCTCAAATAATTGGTTTAGAATGACTTCCTTTTTCTCCAGGTTTCTAGCTCCACTGGTGGGTAAAATTTAGGTAGTAAGTTTCTCCAAAGCACAGTGAGGAACCCATCTGTGGTGGTATAAGCCACAGATGATCACAGAGAACAAAGCTCTTGACATAGGTAGCATCTGACAGCCCTCCTCTGCTGGTCCCTTTTGGTAATGTGCTGGTGAGCTGAGAGGCCAAGACAAAATACAGTGACATTTTTGGCTGACAATTCTTTTAGAAGATTTTCCTTTCTTGAGCTGCCCTTGAACTAAAACATTGAATAGAAGATGCCATCTGGCCAATAAAACTTCCCAGGAATTAGCTCACCAAGAATGCTTTATCTTTTATAAAGTTTATCCCAGGATCCCCAAAAGGCTACTAAATGAGGGTTGAGTCCTTGAAGTTGCAACACTTTCCCATGCTGCCTTGTCTGGGTTACCAGTCTCTGATCGCCCTTTAGAATGTTGAAGAAATGGCAGAGGAGAGATGAGGGTTATATTGGTTTGGGTGTCCTGGTGAAGGGGGGACCTGGGTTTAGAGATCTCAGCCACGCAGGTATACAGTTTGATCCAAGGGAAACCCACCAGTTCCAGAGGAAGATGCTCCAGCCTGCACAGAGAGAGATGATAGTCCAACTCCAGTCAATACTTGGACGAGCCCCTGTTTTGGACTGAGCAGAATAAGAAAAATTGATGGGAGAAGAACTGTATCAAGATATTATATGAACCAACCAACAGGAACAAAGAATTTTTAATATTTATTTAGTTGGCAATTGGAACTGATATTTATGTGTAAAATTTTTACGGAGAGGAAAACTTTGGCTTTTTTTTTTTTTTGGTTGTCAAATGATCCTTTATTGAAACATTTTCCTTTGTAGTTAACTAGCCGGGCATTCCAGCGCACCACTATTGATGTCATCTATGATGTCATGAGGGTGGCGGCCATCTACATTGCAGCCCACAGACTGGGCAGTCCCCAGGATCTCTTTAATGGTTCCAGAGAGTTCTCTCGCTAAAGATCGGTGTCACATCTGTCGGGCAATATTGACAATCTCATCAAAAGTGATATTTCCACTGTGCTTAATGTTTTTCTGCTTCTTTCTGTCTTTTGGTGGTTCCTTGAGGGCTTTGATAATCAGGGCAGAGGCAGAAGGTACCACTTCAATCTGGGCCTGTCTGTTCTGAATGGTCAGTTTCACTGTAATCCTTAGACCCTTCCAATCACCAGTTGCCTTGGCGATGTCATCACCAACTTTTTTGGAGACAGACTCAGCGGGCCTATCTTCGGGGCCAGAGCAGACGAGGCACCGACTTCGCCACCGGTGCACCTCAGGTACACGACTTTGATCTTGTTGGGGTCGAACTTAGGTGGCATGGCGGAGGTGGCTGGTGTCGGATGAACCCGGATTCGGGACGACCGAAGAAAGTTGCACCAAAACTTTGGCATTTTTGTGTCAAAGTTTGAATCCAGCTGTCTCTTACCCCTCCACATTTCAAAGACGGTGCTTCCAAACCATTTGACCACAAGAGTCAATCCCTTCACAAGGCTTCCCTCACTGATTCTACCAGGAATGT
The DNA here is from genome assembly GCF_037043125.1 of Eumetopias jubatus. Taxonomy (NCBI): domain Eukaryota; kingdom Metazoa; phylum Chordata; class Mammalia; order Carnivora; family Otariidae; genus Eumetopias; species Eumetopias jubatus. Next base: position 71,041,000 of record NW_028274812.1, read on the forward strand.
TGCAAATTGCACACACCTGTCTGCACCTTATAACCTCCTGACCCCTTACTAATCTGCTGTTTCCCCTCACACTTCTGCTCCCTTCCTTTTACTACTTCTCCCAAGTGTGCGCACGAATCTATCCCTCACTTCTCTAAAGCTCAGCAAAGACCATCACATTTAAGGGCGCCTGGGTGGCTCAGTCAGTTAAGCGTCTGCCTTCAGCTTAGGTCATGATCCCAGGGTCCTGGGATCGAGCCCCACATCGGGCTCCCTGTTCAGCGGAGAGCCTGCTTTTCCCTCTCCCTCCGCCTGCTGCTCTGCCTATTTGTGCTCTTTGTCAAATAAATAAATAAAATCTTTAAAAAAAAAAGACCATCACGTTTAGCCAAATCTTACTGCTGATTTAGGAATCACAAAAGGTAATTAAAGAAATTACAAAGAGGTTGAAATTGGTGTAAAACTAGAATATGCCCAAGGCCCCTAGATTGTGTACCTTCAGGGTCCCCTTATTGGTACCTCTCTTCTGGTGTCTCATGACCTTCTTCCCAGACACCAGTGCCAACCTGAGCATTCTTTCTCACCCAGTCTAAGCCCTTGACCCCTCAGAGGCTTCCTCACTCCCAGACTCAGAGAAGCTTCTGCTGAGATATAACTCCTTTCACAAAGGGGACAAACTTGTGACCGCACAATGGAACTGGTCTCTCCTAATTTTATCACTTAAAGCAAAAAAAAATTTTTTGCTTCATTTTTGCTTAACCATGAAATTAAAATAGATGTCTTCCCAATACAAAAAAGGGGCATTCTTCTTTTAAAAGTTGAACTTGTATCCCCACCTCTAATAGAAGTTTCAGTCTTATCCCCCACCCTGTCAAAAAAAAATGGAGGGTCCAGTCTCAGGTACAACACCCAGAAAAATGAGGCATAGGCAATATATTGCTGATGTTATCATAAATATTATCAATTCTACTGTTAAAACAAAAAGCAGTTGATCATACCAGATTTTCTTAAAAAATAAAAAATATATATTGATGGATATATTTCTCCCAATATCCTTCTTTCTAGAAAGCAAATCTCTGCCGAGGATCCCTTGGACCAGAATAATGTCAGATTTCTGACATATTATGGAATTGTATCAATTTGCTAATAAGCAATTTAATAACATAAGGGCTCTTATTTTTTTTCCTAATGAAAGCATATTTTGTTTTTTGGGGTTTTTTAGAGAGAGACAGTGTACATGAGAACGAGCAGAGGGGAGGAGCAGAGGGAGAGAGAGAGAGGGAATCTTAAGCGGGCTCCACACCCAGTGCAGAGTCCCATGTGGGGCTCAATCTCATGACCCTAATATCATGACCTGAGTTGAAATCAAGAGTAGGAGGTTCAACCAACTGAGTCATCCGGGAGCCCCATGAAAGCATACTTTGAACCATTCTTAGTCATGTAATAAAATGTTCTATGGGGTCCTACCAACACAGCAGAGGAGCTGGGATCCAGTTGTGTCTCCTTAGTGAAATTAACACCACCCGAGGCCATGGTCCCTTGTTTAAAATTGCCACCTCAAAAACTTCTTTTGTCACCCAGCCTCCATTTTGCTAGAAGCCTTTAAATTATTAAGTGATTATCTCAGTACCTCACATTTCTTCTAGTTCTTTATGAAACGATCTTGGTGCTAGGTTTTGCCAATTTCATTCAACATGGCCACTTTTATTAATGAATGATGTAAATGGCTTTTTGGCCATCTGTGGTCAGTTATTTTCTCATGAACCTAGATTCCATTTCCCTTGTTGAGATGGTCATTTCCTTGTATTTATAGGACTCCTTTCACACACACCCTGGCCTTTCTCTATAGGGTTTTGTATCCTGACCTCATCCCTGACCAACAGGATGACAGCTCCCTGACTCTCCATATGTAATCCCTTCTTGCTTTTTTTCTGAAATCCTTCAGCCCTCACTCTGATCTCACAACCATCTTCCATTGCTTATTTTAGCTTTCCAGATAGCTAACAGAGTGAGTATATTGGTCTGAAATTTGCCTATAGCAATTTAGTATCTAGAACCATGACCATTAGCCTTTTGAAGTAATGGGGAGTTTTAACTCTATTTGCATTAAAATGCTTCAACATGGCTTCTGTTAGGTCTCACCTAATTTTTAACCTGAGTACAGTTGACTGCATGATTTCATTGGGTTCCATGGCTTTGCCTATTAAATTCTGCTTTCCTTTTTAAAAACATCAATCCTATTTATATTCAGAATTTCTGTTTATCTTATCACCCATCTTAAATGTAGCATACTCATAAATTAGTGGTGTGTGGGAAGGAAGCTGGACTTGAGCTAAACTCTATCATTTAACACTCATATATATTGGGTAAGTTCTTCAACTTCCTCTAAGCATTAATTTCCTCATCTTTAAAAACAGGCTAATACTTACCTCACACAGATGTGACAAGGATTCAATGAGATCACAAGCCTGGACACAAATCCCTCAGGTCTGTTGATTATCATTCTGCTCGAGAACATCTCATACAGCATCAGGAAGATTAGCCAAATGATGCTGAAGCACTTTTAGGTAAAAATTTTAATATGTGTACAAAGTATACGCCACACAATTTGATCATTTTCTTCTGTTATCTTTCCATCCATTGCAACTGGGAAGGCACTAAAACCTTGCTTATCTGGGCATATTAGCTCTAGAGTTCCTGTAAAAACAGGAGTTAGGTGCAGCATTCTAGTATAGTACAAGGAAAAGGAGAGCTACATTTGCACAGCACTAGGGAATCTTCTATTTTTCATATCAAAGAATTGAAGCTGGTGAAATTATGAAGGTCTAAAAGCCCCACTGCCCCTCACTCAACTCCCAGTCTTCCCCTTGGTGCTGCCGCTGGTTGGGTACAAAGGGGAGAAGGAACTACCTCTATTTTGTAAGTCAGCCATTCAACAGACCACCCAAGACAACCCTTGGATTGGACATGGCAACCAGAAGTGTGCATTATGTTTATACTTTTTAAGTGTGTAGGAAAACCCTCCTAATGAGCCTAGAGAAATCAAGAAACATAGAGAATACTGGGTCTCACCATTTCCCATTTTAAGCCTCATTATATGAAAGTATTCACCTCTAGAGAGCAGCCACACACTCACTCTCCAGCCCTCTCAGAGCTTGTGACACTCTGCTCACCAAAAAGTTTTAATGTACTGTTCAGAATAAATTATTCTATTTCAGCTCATGCCATAAATTCCAATCATTTTCAGATCCAAAAGGCATAATCATCACCATAATTTGTGAGAATGACCATTTTACACACCAACTATGTACCAAGTACTATGCTAGACATGTAAGACACAAAAACTATATCATGCTGTTGGAGTCCTCAAGGAGCTTATAATTTAGGTGGAGAGGTAAGTAAAATGTAAAAGAATAAAGAAAGGAGCATAAGTTCAATATAAGCAGACCAGTACAGAAGATTAGAGGCAGTAGAGATCCTCACAGGTTTTGTGGTTGTAGCACAGGTTGCTAATTTCCCTTCCCCTCCCCCTGACACTCTCTGCACCTCCCACCCTCCCTCCAACATTTCCCTTTCTTCCTTTTAGTAGTAAGGCACTGAATTTACCTGGGATCAGACTGTCAGATGGAGACCACATCTCCCAGCCTCCCTTGCAGATAAGTGTGGTCATGTGACTAAGTACTGCCTAATAAGATGTGAATGGTAAATGGTGTGAGCATGTTCCAAGTCACACTTTTCAGTAAAATCTGCTTTATCCACCATTTTCTCTTTTGCCTTTACTGTAGGCTGGAACATGGACCTGTACCTTTTGCCCTTCCTAAAGCTCTTACCATTTGGATGAGTAGAATGATAAGATAGAAAAATCTCTGATTTATCTCATATACGAGAGTGGCCTAGCCATTCCAGACTGCCTGCCTACCTAGGCTATTGCATAGGAAAGTAAATCTCCATCTTATACTGAGTTATCAAATACTGTGGTCTCTTTATTACAGTAGCTTAACCTGTACAGTGGTAAAAAGGAAGTGTCCCAATAAAAGGTCTTAAAGTGTGGCAAAGGATTTGGATGAAATGGAAAGTGAAAATGAGGGATGGAGGGAATAAGAAAATAAGAGTTCTGAATTTAAAAATGAGAGCAAAGATGTGGATGTAGAACAAGAGATGTTGGGGGGCGTTGATGGATCAATTTTGTTGAAGGTAAAGATATACATACAGGAGGGGTAAAAGACAAAGTTCACGTTGGGTTTGGGCCAAACTATAGAAACACTTCAGTAATAAAGTAAAATTCTTCACATAAGAAATGGGACCAATGTTTTAATGGAAGGGCGCTGAATGGCCAACGACAGCTGTCAGAGATGCCCTAGGAGGGCTAGGGAAAGGGGAATCTGACTGTGATGGGAAGAAAGAACAGATTCTGGGGAGATATTTGCTGGCCTTGGTGACTACTTGGGCATGTAGAGGTGAGATTTGGAGCCTGTTGGGTGGAGGATAGTAATACCGCAGAGGAGGTACTTTAAAAAAAATACATATATATAGGAAATTTTGGTTTTATGGACTCTGAGATGATAGCAGTGCATCCATGAGGAAATATCCAACAGCAGAAATGCAAAATTAAAGCTCTGGGGATCTGTTCAAGTTGGAGATACATAATTAGAGCACCCAAAAGAGAGATTAAAGCCATAAAAAAAAAAAGAATGACAGAGAGATAGATGAAAAAACAAGAAAAAGAACAGTATTATTGAAGGTCAGGGGAAGATTTTTTATAAAATAGGGACAAATTAACATGAGAGTAGATGAGAAGGAAGGTAACTACAGAAATAGATTGAACTTGGCTCCTGGGTTCATTGTTCTCTTTATCTGTATATCCTCACATCTAGCTTTACTTAAAAATTTTTTCTCTAAAATCTGTTCTTTTTTATTCTCTCTGCTGCCAAGACACTCATCACATCCTGCCTTGATTTACACAAACTCCTTCTCATTGGCCTCTTTCTCATCAGTTCCCTACTCCAATCTCTGCCAAATGTTACTGCCAAGTCCATTTTCCTTTCCTGCTGTTCAGACTATGTTTCTCCCACTCTGCTTTGGCATCTCTTCACCTTCCAGGCTTTCCATGACTCCACCTGCTTACAATTCTTCCTCATCCTTCCTATAAGCCCCCAGTCCTCACCCCACCCCCACTCTTCCTCTGGCCCTGTCATCAACTCCGGCATCTTCAACCATCAGACTCAGGCACTCATAACTTCAGGCTAACACCCTACGTCATCCTCCCCCACAGACCTCCCAACTCCTGTGCATCAACACAGCTCCTAGTCCTGCTGCAAAGAAACCCAGCATATCCACTTCCTTTATGAAGCTCGCTAGCTCTAATAACTGTATGCTGTGTGCTGCTTTCCCCCAGAGTATATGAAAGAGCATGGTTTGTACTGTACTCTTTCCTATCCCTATTACCTCTAGGGCCTTATATTGTTTGTTCTGGAAGAACATGATTTCATTACTGTCAGATGATTTCTATTCCTTGTAAAGCACGTATTGGTGTTACCTTGGGGTACTGTGTAAATAATACAAATCTCAAAATGCCTCTTTGATGAGAGGGCTTAAACCCAACCAGTGTGTCCAAAAGCACCTTGAGTTTTATCTCAGTAATGCTTGGAAGAAAACCATATCTGTCAAGAAAAAGGAGAAAATTAATGTACAGAAAGGAAGCTGTGATGTTTCTATTGTCCTCAACAAATAATGTACACCAAAAAAATGTATCTGAGTGAAAAAGAAATTCAGTGGGCCTTATAGATAGCTCAGCATAAAATCCTTTATAGCTATGGAAACATTTCTAAAGGACATATTGCACTGTCATCATATAAAAGCAACAATTTAATTGCCACCTTTGAACCTTTGCTTATGCAAGTTTCACTTAGCAAAGATACTAATGTACTTCATTTTTGATGAAAATACTCACTGTAGAGCCTAGAGAATTAATTTCAAATAACATATATATTTATAAATACATAAGTACAAAAAATAATAAGCTAGTATACGTCCCTAAGAGCATAATTTAATTGTTGCTTAACCCTAAAATTCTTTTCAAGAAAAAAGACTTGAATACCTATCATTAATTTAAATGCACTTGATATTTTCACAAAATGTAGAAACTGAATATCAAAGAAAGATGTGTCCCTTTTTTGCATTTATTTCCTTTAAATGGTGAAAAAACTCCTGATATTCAACATCCAAGTTTTATTTGCAACAAGAATCAGAAAACTGTCAAAGACAAACTGTTTTCCATCATACAAATGACTTGATCACAGATAATAAAATTGTGGTAACCTCAAAGCCTAAATAACCATGTAAATGGGTTCTCTGTTCTTTGAGACAGATGGTGGATCACAACAGAGATGGGTTATGAATTCCAAAAAGATTGTCCTCCAGGATATAACAAAAAATAAATGGAGAAGTAGATTTAAAATATAGTTGAAGTGGAACCAAAATAGAAAAATCACATCAATTTTTAAGAGATTAAGAAGACAGAAACAGAGAACATACAGCTTGTATTAGAACTACTCTGGGAAGAAAATCATTTTGAATTGAAGTATTATGCGTATGTTAACAGAAGGAAGTTAGAATGTATTTCAACAAGATGAATAACATTATCTGCTTCATTATGTGTCATGTCCAAAATTGTAGGAAACTGTAGCCTACAATGTCTATCAACCACCTTATCACTTGCTGCTGGCCCAGAGGTATGGCCACCAACCCTAGTCATTGTTGAGAGCTCTTAATCTCCTGTTTCTAGATCTTAGCTGAATAATATGAGAGTGAATTAGGAACTACTATGGAAGATAATTAGGTCTAATTAAGGACATCTTGCATGTCAGTAGGACTTAAATGAACCCAGATTAAAATATAGACCACCTTATCTAGGTAAGGATCAACAGTCATGATCTATCAAAAAGCCAATATGAGGGTGCCTGGGAGGCTCAGTACATTGGGCGACTGCCTTCAGCGTGGGTCATGATCTCAGGGTCCTGGGATGGAGCCCCTCCTGCTCGGCAGGAGGCCTGCTTCTCCCTCTCCCACTCTCCCTGCTTGTGTTCCCTCTCTTGCTGTCTCTCTCTCTCTGTCAAATAAATAAATAAATCTTTTTTTAAAAAGCCAATAATAAATGTTCAGAAAGGCATGGGCATATATGGCTTAGCAAAAAAATCAGGAGTACAAATGTCAACACTGAATCCTTTGATATATATTCTCAGGCCATTTGGCTATATTATATGTATCTGTACACACACACACACACACACACACACACACACATATCACTTGCTCCTTCATACATTCCCAGTCTCATCTCCCACCACTTTTTCCCCCCTTTCTCTGCATTTCAGCTCAACTAGGCTTCTCTCAGAATGTGTCATTCTCTTTCTTCAGAGCTTTCACACCTGCTCCTCCCTCTGCCTCGGCGCTTCTCCCTGTTAACCAGGGTAATGCCTTTTCAGGCTTCAAGTCTCCTTAAAATGTTATTTCCCCTAATACAGCTTCACAGAAGCTTGCAGCTTTTCTTCAATATGTTAATCCCAGTTGTGATTGACTGTAATGTCTGTCTTGGGTAAATGACAAACTCCAAAAGAAGAGGAAACCTATCTTTTTATCATCAACTGTATTCCTAATGCCTGGTACAGTACCTGGCTCATAGGAATGGCTCAATGAAGGTTAGTTAGTTGAATGAAAGACAAATGGAAGATTCTTTGGGTGAGTAGGGTGTTATCTGGCCACTTCAAAAATCCTGCTGCTACATATGCAGAGATGCCTTGGGATACAAATGGAAGGCTTCTTTTGGATACATTATTGCTTTGCTTCATTTACCTCCTGTATCCAAATGCAAACCTCAAGGCTTTCCTTGTGGATACTTTGACCACCAAAGAAAGTAAGAAATGCCTAGAATTTGGGAGTAGATAAGAACTAGAAGGTGTCTCTTCTAGTCTGCCTGGAGAGGGCAAGTGACTGACTCCATAAATCTTTAGTGGTGTGCAATGGAGACCTCAGGCACCATGGCAGAAATAGATCACCCCCAACACACAGACTATCACCAAGTGGCAGCTGACAGAAGGTCTTCATGAGACCTGGAGTGATTTCATGGAGACCTCAAGCATATTTTAATCTACATCAATATAAGATTTGTTGATTATTATAACTAGTGCAGTGTGGTCATAGTACTTAAGAGAGGAGCCCCTGCTCTTAGGAATAGGACAATTTCAAGAAAGGCCATCAAAGTAAGTCTTGACCAGTGGAAGGTCTGAGTAACACCTAGATAGATCTAAGAGAGAAAGTGCTACTATGGTCAAGTTGTATTGCTGATATGCAGTGTGTTACACATTATGAAAGACTAGATCACTGAGCCCTAACTCCTTGTAAACAGACCTATCAGACAGTTCTGCCCAAAACTGCATTTCTGAGTTGGTATAGTATTAACATTCATGCATGCTTTCACTTTTGTTAGATAGACCACCAATAAATTTGAAAAATATTACACCTTCATCCCCTTCTTGGAGAATCACAATGTGCATAGCATATTGATGTGAAGTTCTTCGCTAAAGAAGTCTTCAACTCATATGACCTTGAAAACTTGTTTTTCAGAAGACATTTATGTGTCAATAAGGATAGTCTTAGTAAAGCTAAACAATCTCTAAGTGGCTTAAAATAACAAGGTTTACTTCTAGCTCATGCTACATATCTATCTTGGTTGATGAGATCCTGTGCCATGTGAGCCTCACTCTGGGATCCAAGGTGTTTGGAAAAACAAGGTGCATTCTTCCTGGTACAGACTCTCCTTTCCAATGTCACCAACAGTCACCACCCAAGCATTTCTGGTTGGTCTAGCAGAGAGGAGATAAGCTCTGGATGTTTTCACAGTGAAATGTTCTAGTCTGAAAGTGACACTTGGAACTTTGTCTTACAACTTATTGGTCAGTACTAGTTACATGGCCCCCACCCGACCATATGCCTGGAGAGTAGACAGAAATATTCAGTGAACAGCACTGAACTAAACCTGTTAACCTGACTGAACATTATTAGTCATTGAAATATAGTTAGAAACCACTGCTATTCATGGTTCTAAAAATAAGGATAATAATAACCATTCAAGAATGTTCAGCACCTATGCCATATTTAATCAGGAATAAGAAATAAGGAAGGCTGACTTTCTTTTTCACACTTATCTAGGAAGAAGAGGGATGTCACCAAAAAAACCACAATTATTTTGGAAGATTTTATTAAAACAATTTCTTTTCACTTTGAAGTCTCTAGTGGAATTCCCATAATAGATAACAGTCATTTTCCAGCCAATTCTCCATTGCTTCTCTCAAATACAAATAGAAAATAGAAAGCATGGATAATTCCACAACACAGCCTATTTCTAGGCTACTAGAGGGACATATACAATAATGCCCATTTACAGTGTCTTCTTCACAGATGGGCAGAGTTAATGCTGTCATCAGGTAAATCTTGTAATAAGAGCAACAAAGTTGGCATAGAATTCATCTATAAAAAATTAAGTGTATTTTGTGCTACTACCATAACCTCTGAAAATTAATTTCTGATAAGTCTACGAAATCAAACTGTCTAGTGCCTTGGCATCTTGCATGATAGTTGGCCAAAGCTGTATCACATAATGACACAGCACAAAATGACAGTGATGACGTTCAGAAATAAATAATGGCTTTGAGATGTAATACCTGTATACCAAGCATAATGAAGGTTATCAGTGGACATTCAAAAGTCCTTATTTTATTTTTTCTGTGAGAAATACAGGGCATGTTAAATTTATATCATTTACTCAGCCATCTCCAAGTTCTACCCCAGTTACTCCTCACAAATTTCTTATATACAATCTTAGTTACATTACCTAAAATAATGTAAAATGCTTTGAGGGATGCTTGGCACATAGTAGTTACCAAGTGTTGGTGGTTGTTGTTGCTGTTATTATTATTATTTCATGTCTTACAAATGATTCTTTGTATGTCACATGCCCTGCAGAAATTCTCAATTATGATTTGCTTTAGTTGTTCAACTCAGTGCTCCCAGAAGGGAGAAAGTCTAATATGCAAGGCATCTTCTATATTACATTTTTCTTATTTGGGACAAAACAGGCACATCACCTTGAAGTGATTGAACTGATCAAAAATGTGTTTAGAATATTATGTGTGTGTGTGTGTACCTCTAGGTAAATGTTACCAAGTAATTATCTGACATGGCAAATGTTGAGAACAAATTAACTTTTGAGAACTCCGTCGCAAAGATACACTAACTAAAACAGCCCCTTCTCATATTATATTACCTTTAGACTGTGGGAAATCATTTGCAATATTATTAAAGTATTTCACCATATATTTTATTTTTATAGTAATGAATCTGATATGCTCTACTCTACTTTGGTTTCTTTTATATCATCCATATATCATTCATTCCATTCACTTAAAGCATCATCTTCATTTCCAGGTATTTCTGCTGGTGATTGGTCAAGAGAAGTTGAATCTTTGTATCTCGTTGAACTCAGCTCAGAGTGTATCTCAGCTGTTGAGGCTTTTTCTCCCCAGAAAGACTTGACTGCCCCCCTGGAGAAAAAGCAAAAACAAAACAAAAATCCATTAAGAACTGAAAGCCAAAACTAAGTAGATGTATATAATTTTCTATAATTAGAAGTGCCTCCTTAGTCACAATTTATTTTTAGTTTGTGGTGCATCCACTGCATTTATGATAGTAGACGAGTCCTCAGACTGTACCAGGGGTGTAAACTCATGTAAGTATTAGAAATATTCTTTAAAAAAATGAATTAGAGTAGGTTACACTAACCAAGTTTTAGAGTTGTGAGAACTACAACTGAACAAAACACATATTCATTCAAAACATTCTTTTATTTTTTATCGATTACTATGTAAAATTATAAAAATTGTACTTAAATCTCTCTCGTGGTGAGAAGCAAGTCATGAGCTCAGGTAACCTGAAGTAGAATAGTTGCAGGAGGTATATAGGGTTTTGGATTGTTACAAGACACGTGTGGGATGTGTCATGGGCAGGGCTTGGGGTTCATCAAACAAGGGGGGGACAACAAGGAGGACATCAAGCAAGGGTGATGACTCAGTTCAGCCCTTCACCTACCAGTTTATAATTATGAAGATCAGTATAAAGATCACGAATATACAGATAATAACTCCTATGGTCAGCACAAAAACTAGGACTGCATCAGTGTCTGGTCGGTTTGATCTTTTCATTTGCAGTTCTAGAGAAAAAACACACACCTGATGATTATTACTACTGGGAAAAAAAAAGAGAGATATATCTAAATCGAAATTTTATATCTAAAAAACAACTCTAAAAAAAGACACAGAAAGAATTAGTGGAAAGAAAGTTATTAGTAAACTTGCTCATCACCTTTGAAATGTCCTTTTCAAACATGCAGAAAAGTTGAAAGAATTTAACAATGAACATCCTGTACTCCCACCACCCAGATACTACCATCAACATTTTACTATCCATTTATCCATCCTTCTACAAATTCGTTGATTCATCTTATTTTTTCAATGCATCTCAACATAATTTGCTAATGTCTGCATACTTCCCATAAAAATCTTCAACAGGCATATCAAACAAGTTCAATACTTGTTTATATTTTTTCTCTCGAGGTAAAATTTACGATAAATTGCACAAAGATTTTAAATGTACATTTATTTAGTTTTGGCACATGCAAACACACATATGTAATTCAAACCCTATGAAGACACAGAATATTGCTATACCTCATCAACTCCCTTGAGCCCTTCCCAGTTAATTCCTGACCCATCCTCCAGAGGCAACTACTCTACTGATTTTCTTTTCCACTACAGATTAGTTTTACCTATTTTAGAACTTTATAGGAATGGAAACATACACTATGTGTTCCTTCATGTAAGGCTTTTTTACTCAGCCTGTTTTAAAGATTGACCCATACTGTTGCATTTATCAATAGTTTTTCTTTTTTGTTGATGATTAGTATTCCAATTTGTTTATTCATTCTTCTATTGATGGACATTTAGGCTGTTGCAGCTTTAAGCTATTATAAATAAACTACTATGAATATTTTTATGCAAGTCGTCTGCAAACATACATTTTCACTTCTCTTGGATAAATACCTAAGAGTGGAACTGCTGGATCATAGGGTAGAGGTATACTTTAGTTTTCCAAGAAACTGTAAGATCTTTGTCCAAACTGATTGTACTGGTTATACTATATGTTTTGTGAGTTTTTTTCTCTCTGGTTTTGGCTTGCCTTCTCATTTTTCTAATGATTTATTTTAATGAGCTAAAGTTTTTAATTTTGATGAAGCTTTATTTATCCCTTTTATGGTGATTGTTTTCTGAGTCATAACTAAGAAACCCTGCCTATTCCAGTATCATGCAGATTTTCTCCTAATTTAAAGCTCTATGGTTTCCATTTTAAAGCTTTATGGTTTTAGTTTTTATATTTAGGACTATGACATATCTCTAATTTCTATATATGTTGTAAGATAGGGTTTGAAGTTTATTTTTTATACAAATATCCACACAATACTTTTAAATCAGACATTCTCTCCCATATCTTTCTGCTCTTCCTGCAAATAAGGCTATTAAAGAGACAAGCCAGTCTACCATATGTATTATAACACTGCTACATTGTAAATTGGTGAAAAGCCAATTTACATCAAATATTACTTACTTTACCAACTATATAGCTTTCTTGTGGTTCTTCCCAGTCCCCCAAATCATAGGATCATAAAGAATTTGTGTGGAGAAGGACCAGAGAGATCACTAGATGCAACTACTGAATTACACAGATAAGTAAACCAATGTTCATTAAACGGTTCAAACCATTTAATGATTTGTGCAAGCTGTTCTATATATTGTAATATTTTAATTTTGGTAAGTACCACTCTATTAGAAGTAGTTTCCTGTATGGGCAATCTCAGCTGCTTGTCTGGATTTTTGTCCTTAATCTTTAAACACCATGGGGTACAAGTTTTCATTTTCCTTAGTAATTCTAGTGCTATAAACTTAATTAGTGATCTCACTAAATAGTTCCAAGTGTGAGAGAGAAATCACATCATATTTATATTCCAACATTGTTGGATTTTTAAAAACTTTTTGTTTTTGATAATTTTAGATTTACAGAAGCAGTGAGATTTTTTAAGCTCAAATGAAAGACACCTTTTAGGATTAAAACCCAAGAAGAAGAAATGCAAAATTCCTTTCCATTTATTCACTACCCTGCAATACTAACCAAGAGAGAATGAAGAGTGAGAGGTAGAAAGGTTTTACTTTATTTCAAGGGTAGTCTTCTTGCAAGGATCACTTTTATATCTAGATTACTTTTATATCTAAAAAAATGGGCTGCATTTCCTATTGGAATTTCTTAATGAAAAATAGGCTGAATTTCGATGTTCTCACTTAAAGAAACTAAGCTTATGTTTGCATTCGTTTTCCAGGGCCATGATAACAGTACCACAAACTGGGTGAGTTAAAAACAACAGAAATTTATTGTCTCATAGTCCTAGAGGCTAAAAATCTGAATGCAAGGTATTGGTAAGGCCATGCTCACTCCAAAGGCTCTGGGGGTGGTCCTTCCTTTCTTCTTCCTACTTCTGGTGGCCCCAGATGTTCCCTGGCTTATGGCAATATAACTCTAATCTCTGCCTCTGTTTTCACATGTCTGTCTTCCCCCTGTGTGTCTTTGTGTCTTCATATGACATTCTCTTTTCTCTCATTCTGTATTTGTGTCCAAATTTCCCTCTTCTTATAAGGACACCAGTCATAGTGAATTAAAGGCCCACTCTATTCTAGTATGTATGACCTTGTCTTAGCTGAACAAATTACATCTGCAATGATCCTGTTTCCAAACACAGTCACATTCTGAGTTTCTGGGAGTTAAGACTTGAGAAGGGAGACACAATTCAATCCATAATAAAGCCTAACTATAAAGACAACTATTGTGGAAGTGAAAAATCTGATGTATAGGGGATGGATGGGAAATTTTCATTAACTAAACCATATTTACCCTAAAGATATTTCAATTGTGTACTTGTTTCAAGCCAGTACCATATTGTGTTGATATTTATAGACAAAATATTTCTTTGATGTCCAAACAGCCAAAAGGGTCGTTCACAGTGGTATTCCCAATTGTCATTTTTAAAAGAAACTAATTGATACCAAAGTGTTCTAAAAACATTTTGTCATTTAACCAGACCATGTACTGAGATGGCAGAGCTAACCCACCAGCCTTAGACTGCTACAAGAGAGAAGTCAACTTTGTCTCATTTAAGTATCATTAATGTCTAGCTTAGCTTTCACACTATCAAATGCATATTGACTTCTATGAAACAAACTGAGGGTTGCTGGAGTGGAGGGGGGTGGTGGGAATGGGGTAACTGGGTGATGGGCATTAAGGAGGGCTTGTGATGTGATGAGCACTGGTTGTTATATACAACTGATGCATCACTGAACACTACCTCTGAGACTAATAATATATTGTATGTTAATTAACTGAATTTAAATAAAATAAAATAAAATTTTTAAAAAAGACTTCTAATCACAGGAAGAGCTATGGTCCTAACAAAGACTAGGCTGTGGGAACAAAAACTGAGAATGGCCCCCAAAAACCTTTAATACCCTGAACTAGTACTCACTGAGATATTTTTTAGTTTGATGAGGTTTGGTCCTTTCTTGCCTTTTTTAGCACTTTATTGAAATTATCCTTTTAATAACACTTGATATCTCAACATAAGAGTAAGATTATTAGCTTTCACCATAAATGTTTTTTTTAAAGACAGTAAAGACACTAAAGAAACTTAGAGTGTATTTTGAAAAGTCTTCCCTGAAACACTTTAGCTTATTTCCATTTTAATAGACAGTGTTATGCTGTATGGTATCTCTAAACTATAGCATAAATTCTTTACTTGGAGATTGAGAAAAGCTTCAAGAAATCCATGAATTCTCTTAAAATAGCAGGAAGCTTTTGGCCTATTTATTTATGTGGGTATTTTTCTGGGAAAAGCTTCCTGAGTCTTGATTGGATTCTCAAAAGAACTTGTGACCAAACCCCCTCATACCCTCAACAACAAAGACAACCATAATAAAATGGTTAAGAGCAAAATAAACAAGAAGAAATAACTGGATATATTAGACATCATAGTCTAAACTGAAAGGACATGAACATGGATCCATTTTGCAAGGGAAGCACAGTTTCTAACATGTAATATTATATTCAGGACAAGATTTGTCTTTTGTGACATATATTGAGGACTGCATTATTATTTCATCAAAAAATATTGTCTTCAAATGAATAATTTTTAAAGAGCCATGTTTTGACACATGTTTCTTAATTTTATTATTTTATTGTATCAAAACTTTTGTTAAGTATCCATGAGGACTCCGTGTATCCATTTTCACTTTTGTGATAGAAGTAAGAGAATTTAATTCAAGTTAGAGGACTGTTCTTTGGAGATGCTGCAGGAATGCACCAAGTTTCCCAAAGTGAAACACATCTGACTCTACTTTGTGAAAAAGAAATTAAGCACCACCTTGCAGAAAGTCTAAATGATATAAACCAGTGGTTTTCCAAAGGTTTTCTCTGAACCTTCAACACCTGGGAACTTGTTAGAAATGCAAACTATTGTGTCAGCCCACCCTAGATCTACTAAATCAGAAACTCTGGGAGTGGGTCTATCAGTCTGTTTCAACGAGCCCTCCACATGATTCTGATGCTTTTTAAAGTTTGATATAAGCAAACCAAAACATTACTGGGCACTTACCACTTGTTGTATAGACTGTGAATTTAATAGATGCTATTATTTCATTATTATCCAAGGTGGTACACTCAAAAGCCAAGGGATGAACTTCTCTGTGTACTTCCAGGATTGCTGAATCATTTGCAAGGATAATGGGTTGCTATTTAAAAAGGAAAAAAAAAGTACCAACATTCTTTATGTAAACTTAAGATCAGGAAACAATTTATTTCCCATAACAAAAGAACAGTCATTGTCTCTCAGTCTAGGATTTTTTAATTATGCACATGGATTTTAGAGTCAGACAGTCCAGACATCAAGTGGTAGGGTTAGTACTAACCCTACCACTTCTGCCTGTGTGACCCAGGACAAGGTACTCTCTGCTTCTCAGTTGCTTATCTGTAAAATGGGTATAATGATAAGGATTACCTCATGGATTGTTATGTGGGTTAAAAGAAACTGTGGTACTTGAGGTATGTCTGATATTTAATAAGCCCTCCATTAATGTTAGCTACTATTATCATCATACAATTCCTATATATACAAATGAAAACTTTGCTTCCAAAATAGAATACTTTATATAAAAGGGATGTTTTTAAGTTCTGATAATAGCTGACCCCAAGACATATGTAAAGTTTTAGCCCCACTTAATAATGCAATTGTTATTGCATTAAAATTCAATTAAACTAAAATCTCAATAATAACAAATAAGACTTTTAACTTCATTTTTGCAAACTGCTTCTAAAGAGAGGGTTTTCTGATAGCCATCAAGCACTGGGAAACATATTTTATCACTCACTAGAAAGCACCACATTACATACGTTTATTACTTACTTGGTCTGGCCTTAGAAGTTTCCATATATATTTGAAACGATTTACAGGAGATGTATGAATACATGCCAGTCTAACACTTTCAAGACTTTCTGAAACTGGTCTACCCCCTAAAAAAAAGAAGAATTAAATACATATATACCATTAGGCATGATAAATTGCTTTATAAAAAAGCTACTTTTAAAAGCCACTTTTGGTTTTAAAATCAATTATATGCTGGAAGTTCTCAAAATTATTATTGAGGGTTTGAGTGTAGAAGAGCAGAGAGGAGTGATGGATGCAAAGTAAAGTCACCAAAAGAAGCAGGTGGGACATACCATAGCTGTGTGTTCCTTTGGCAGAATAAATAGCAAGGACAACCAATTTAGTGATCTATTAGATTAAACTTTGAGACCTGCTAGTGGCTTTCAATTTACTGGTTAGAGACCCCCCACCCCAGTAGTGTAATATGATATAGAACAGCTTTCAAAGTTCCCAATTTAAAGTTTGCCAATCTACTGATAAAATGTCATTACCAAAATGTTAAGAGTGTTACACTATAGGAAAGACTTGACCACAGACCCTGAGTACAATAAGGTTCCAGTGTATTATGGAGAATATACGTTAAATTTTAGACATCACGGAAAAATGTAAAGCGAAGGCAGAAAGGTACTAGGAGGTATAACTGTCTAGAGAAGTGGAATTTTAAGTTTTATTGTAATTCCCTTTTAGTATATCAATTGATCAATTCCTTCCACCCATGGCAACCTGAGGTTACAGGTTTTACAGAGTAAACTCTTCCCCTCCATCTCCCTCCAATGCAGAGTCCAACTCACAGCCACAATCTACTGGTCCATGGCATTCTTCCACCCGTACAATACACTTGGATTCACCTCCAGGGCATCCATTTGTTAGTATAACTTCTCTAATACCAACACCTTTGGTAAAAGAAATCAGCAAATGTTAAGAAAAATTCATTCCTCTTTCTTTACTTTTCCATCTAGGTCTTTTTTGAGACTTTTCTCCTAATTTCAGAAGTTAAATTCCTAAATTCAGAGTGACAATGCTTAGAATATTTTTATGTCCCTCATTTTGAATTATTTCATAAAACAGCATTTCCCAAAGTGAGTTACATGAAACACTGGTTCCTCTAGTTGTTACCATAAGAAAAAGGATTCCAAAATTATACACATTTGAAAATGATACATTAAATAAAATCAAAGTGTCCTCTTTATTACAGAATTTTGGGGGAACTTTTTTTTTAATATGCTAGTAAATTAATGAGCTATTGTGTGTAAAGTTTCATAGATCTAAGATGTAAAATTTTTACATTTTAACATCTTTGAAATCAGAAATCAGAATTTATCTTAGAATTGACAGCATGTGACAACTTGGCAGCATTTTTCTTTTTTAGAGGTGCATAAAATATGCTTCTCATAGCTGACAAAAGTCTTAGATTTGACGAAATATAGTAGGACACAGGGTCTCCCAAATTTGTCTGGACATAGAAGTTTTAGAAATGGTTTTGGAGTTCTGGAGGACATTCCAAAAATCACATTTTAAAATATAAATGATGCTTTTTAATATTTAAATTAGTAAAGTCTCTCTATTAAATATGAGGACAAACTATTAATGACCAAATCTCAATTTCTAACAAGACACTCTCTTGAGAATTACCGCACTTTTTTTTACAACAAGAAATCAAGTCTTTATTAACAGATCTCAGATCTCCATTAGGTTTGTTTTTCATTACCAGAATTGAGGAACATGATAAAATGTTCTATCATGCAAAACACACCGTATGTTAAGTGACCTGTGATAAGACAGTGTAGCTACAGGCTAAGGAAAAGTCCATCTTGATTTCCTTGTCTACCAGATTCCCTCTTTCAGCCCCTAAAGATGTTAATTATAAACCCATTCTCGAGGGCAAGGGAGAGTTGAAGTCTAGAGATGACTTACAACAGTGCTTCTCAAACTTTAGAGTGCATGCAATTGCCTCAAAATCTTATTAACAGGCAAAATTCTGATTCATTAAGTCTGAAGTAGGTTCTGAGATTCTGCATTTCTAACAAGCTCCCAGGCGATGCTGACGCAGCTGGTCTGTGGACCAAACTGAGTAGCAAGGGAGAGGACTCTACATGAGATAAGGAAATGAAATGTTGGAAGAGGAAAGATCTCTTTTACTTTTAATTTTTCAATTTTAATTCCAGTATAGTTAACATACAGTGTTATATTAGCTTCAGGTGTACAATATATTGATTCAACAATTCTGTACATTACTCAGTGCTCATCATAAGTGTATTCTTTGAGAAAAGATCTCTTTTGATTAAAAGAGATGCCTAAGAATGCCTACAGTACAGCTCCACTTGAATTTATAAAAGGTACCTCTCTAGATGCACAGCCTTATTCTGAAATGTATAAATATTTTCCAAGCAAGTTTATTTATGAATTTATTTAGCCAAATACAGTTCATTGCGATGATGTGTGTAGGTGTGAGACTTTCTGTAAGTCCAAGTAACACTAAAAATCTGCCTGGGTATTCCAGAAAAGAAAACTTTTTGACTGCTAAAATATTGTTTTGAGAGTTCAATAGAATTTTCACCAAAATGCTTTTTGTTCCTCTACTTGTTATAAACTGAAAATATTTTTTTTAATTTTTTTTATTGAGCTCAGAAGTACTTTATTATAAGGTTGTGATCATCTTTTTTTTTTAAGGTTTATTTATTTATTTATTTGACAGAGAAAGAGAGAGTGCACAAGTAGGCAGAGAGGCAGGCAGAGAGGCAGGCAGGGAGGCAGGCAGAGGGAGAGGGAGAAGCAGGCTCTCCACTGAGCAGGGAACCTGACGTGGGGCTCGATCCCAGGACTCCGGGATCATGACCTGAGCCGAAGGCAGCCGCCCAACTGACTGAGCCACCCAGGCGCCCCTAAACTGAAAATATTTTTAAATATTTTAAAATATTTTAGATGTAAAATGCTGCCTTTTAAGGTATTTTTCTCCTTAGAATTTATCACCATCTGACATATTACATGTTTTAATATTATTATTTTTTGTTTTTTTATATTATGTTCAGTTACATATACTACATCATTAGTTTTTGAGGTAGTGTTCAACAATACACTAGTTGTGGATAACGCCCACCCACTGCTCATCACAACACATGCCCTCTTTAATACCCACCACCCAGTTACCCCACCCCTCTACCCCCTGTCCCTCCTGTAACCCTCAGTTTGTTTCCCAGAGTCAAGAGTCTCTCATGGTTTGTCTCCCTCTCTGATTTCTTCCCATTCAGTTTTCCCTCCCTTCCCCTGTGGTCCTCCGTGCTATTCCTTATGTTCCACATATGAGTGAAACCATATGATAATTGTCTTTCTCTGCTTGACTTATTTCACTTAGCATAATCCCCTCCAGTTCCCTCCATGTCGATGCAAATAGTAGGTATTCATCCTTTCTGATGGCTGAGTAATGTCCCATTGTATATACAAACCACATCTTCTTTATCCATTTGTCTGTTGAAGGACATCTTGGCTCCTTCCACAGTTTGGCTATTGTGGACATTGCTGCTATGAACATTGGGGTGCATGTGCCCCTTCTTTTCACTAATCTGTATCTTTGGAGTAAATATCCAGTAGTACAATTTCTGGGTCATAGGATAGCTCTATACTTCTTGAGGAACCACCACACTGTTTTCCAAAATGGCTGTATCAACTTGTATTCCCAACAGTGTAAGAGGGTTCCCCTTTCTCCACATCCTCAGCATCATTTGTTGTTCCCTGTCTGGTTAATTTTGGCCATTCTAACTGGTGTAAGGTGGTATCTCATTGTGGTTTTGATTTGTATTTCCCTGATGGCTAGTGATGTTGAACATTTTTTCATGTGTCTCTTAGCCATTTGTATGTCTTCTTTGGAGAAGTGTCTGTTCATGTCTTTGCCCATTTCTTGACTAGATTATCTGTTTTTGGGGTGTTTAGTTTGAGAAGTTCTTTATAGATCTTGGATACCAGCCCTTTATTTGAAATGTCATTTGCAAAAATCTTCTCCCATTCCATGGGTTGCCTCTTAGTTTTGACTGTTTCCTTTGCTGTGCAGAAGCTTTTTATCTTGATGAAGTCCCAAAAGTTCATTTTTGTTGTTTCCCTTGCCTTTGGAGACGTGTCTTGAAAGAAGTCACTGAGGCCAATGTCAAAGAGGTTACTGCCTATGTTCTCCTCTAGGATTTTGATGGATTCCTGTTTCACAGTGAGGTCTTTCATCTATTTAGAGTTTATCTTTGCATAGGATGTAAGAGAATGGTCCAGTTTCATTCTTCTGCATGTAGCCGTCCAGTTTTCCCAGCACCATTTATTGATGAGACTGTCTTTTTTCCATTGGACATTCTTTCCTGCTTTGTCGAAGATCAGTTGACCATAGAGTTGAGGGTCCATTTCTGGGCTCTCTATTCTTTTCCATTGATCTATTTGTCTGTGTTTGTGCCAATACCATGCTGTCTTAATGATTATTGCTTTGTAATATAGCTTGAAGTCAGGCATTGTGATCCCCCAGCTTTGGTTTTCTTTTTCAACAATCCCTTGGCAATTCAAGGTCTTTTCTCGTTCCACACGAACTTTAGGATTGTTTGTCCCAGCTTTGTGAAAAATGTTGGTGGTATTTTGATAGGGATTGCGTTGAAAGTGTAGATTGCTCTGGGCAGCATAGAAATTTTAACAATGTTTATTCTTCCAATCCATGAGCATGGAATGTTTTTCCATCTCTTTGTGTCTTCCTCCATTTCTTTCATAAGTGTTCTGTAGTTTCTAGAGTATAGATCCTTTACCTCTCTGGTTACATTTATTCCTAGGTATCTTATGGTTTTTCGTACTATTGTAAATGGACTTGGCTCCTTAATTTCTCTTTCTTCAGTTACATCGTTAGTGTATAGAAATGCAACTGATTTCTGTG
The DNA here is from genome assembly GCF_037043125.1 of Eumetopias jubatus. Classification (NCBI taxonomy): domain Eukaryota; kingdom Metazoa; phylum Chordata; class Mammalia; order Carnivora; family Otariidae; genus Eumetopias; species Eumetopias jubatus. The sequence goes on from NW_028274812.1 coordinate 71,062,503, forward strand.
TATTGATTTTGTATTCTGCCACATTGCTGAATTGCTGTATGAGTTCTAGTAACTTGGGGGTGGAGTCTTTTGGGTTTTTCACATAGATTATTATGTCATCTGTGAAGAGAGAGTTTGACTTCTTCTTTGCCAATTTGAATGCCTTTTATTTCTTTGTTGTTATCTGATTGCTGAGGCTAGGACTTCTAGTACTAAGTTGAACAATAGTGGTGAGAGTAGACATCTCTATCATGTTCCTGACCTTAAGGGAAAAGCTCTGTTTTCCCCATTGAGAATGATATTCACTGTGGGCTCTTCATAGATGGCTTTTATGATATTGAAGTATGTTCCCTCTATCCCTATACTTTGAAGAGTTTTAATCAGGAAAGGATGCTGTATTTTGTCAAATGCTTTTTCTGCATCAATTGAGAGGATCATATGGTTCTTGTCTTTTTTATTAATGTGCTCTATCACGTTGATTGATTTCCAAATGTTGAACCACCCTTGCATCCCAGGAATAAATCCCACCTGGTCATGGTGAATAATCCTTTTTGGAAGGTACTCAAATACTTGGAAGTTAAAGAGCATCTTGCTAAAGAATGATTGGGTCAACCAGGAAATTAAAGAAGATCTTAAACAATTCATGGAAACTAATGAGAGTTAAAACACATCGGTCCAAAACCTATGGGATACTGTAAAGGTGGTCCTAAGGGGATCTACATAGCCATCCAAGCGTCTCTCAAAAAAGTAGAAAAATCCCAAATGCACAAGCTAACCTTACACCTAAAGGACTGGAGAAAGAACAGCAAGTAAGGCCTACACCAAGCAGGAGAAGAGAAATAATAAAAATTAGAGCAGAAATCAACGAAATATAAACCAGAAAAACAGAACAGATCAACGAAACTAGAAGCTGGCTCTTTGAAAGAATTAATAAGATTGATAAACCTCTGGCCAGACTTATCCAAAAGAAAAGGGAAAGGACCCAAATTAATAAAATCATGAATGAAAGGGGAGAGATCATGACTAACACCAAGAAATAAAAACAATTATTAGAAATTATTACCAGCAACTATATGCCAAAAAATTAAGCAATCTAGAAGAAATGGATGCATTCCTGGAAACTTATAAACTACCAATACTGAAAGAGGAAGAAATAGACAATCTGAACAGACCAATAACCAGCAAGGAAATTGAAGTAGTAACCTCCCAAAAAACAAGAGTCCAGGGCCAGCCAGATGGCTTCCCAGGGGAATTCTACCAAACATTTAAAGAAAAAATAATACCTATTCTACTGAAGCTGTTTCAAAAAATAGAAATAGAAGGAGAACTTCCAAACTCGTTCTATGAGGCCAGCTTTATTATTATTTTTGTCTTTGCCCCTATATAAACTCCTTGAAGGCAAGGGGTTTCCTCTGCTTCGTTCTAGCACT